>NW_027187419.1:90254824-90318736 GCF_028583685.1 Petaurus breviceps papuanus | reverse complement strand
GTTGAGACTATGCAAGATTCATTGATAAATGCAATCACAGAGGTAACCCTTCAACGTCCTTCTGATTATAAGATATTTACCTCTTTGATAGGTGACAACTTTTGTAATGTCCAAATGCAAATTCCTAATAAAAGGTGAGGTCCTCCAGATGTACCTTTTCCCTTCAAATGATATTATAATCATTGTGTCAAGTTCCAGGCATCAAGGACTCTTCAATGAGATCCATAGTTATTCAAAAGAGATTGGCTTAATCGTTTATACAGGAATAACTAAATGGATGAAATGCTTATTTCCCAGATTATGATATGCCATTGCATGGCCAGTTCATTGAGTGAATAATTTAATACATACATTTGGGAAAGTCATTGCAGATGGACAATGAGTTGGACCCAAAACTGAAATAGGAGTGTGGATTGCATTTGGGAAATTGTACAATGTTTTTAATTTTCTGAAGATGGTCTCTAGTGCATAGACTCATTTTTTCAACACAGTTATTATCCATTTATATTCTATGGTTATGAATTATGGCATGCCCTAATTCCAAGAAATAAAAATTTCAAATGACCCAGAGAGCAACATAAAAACGCATGTTGGATATAAGTTAGCTGCAGCAAATTTCCAACGATGATTTATATCTCATAAATTACTTAAGGCATATCAATGAGAGAATATATGATGATGAAAGGAGGTAGTCTGTTCATGTGGCAAGACTGAGGAATAAAAAATGAATAACACAAATGATTAAATTTTATCTTCAAAATATAAAAGGATCTAGAGGAAGGGCTTTCACATGTTGAGAAATTCTGTGAAGAATCTACAGAAAAAAATTAAAAATAATATTCAGTATGAGAAGTAATGAATGGGCTAGAATATTTTCCCACAGAGGGAATATGCACACTGATAAAACACCACATATATTGATGTACTGACATAAGCACAATGATGATTAGCTAAGAAACAGAATGACACTGGTATTAACAGTGATTCAATGGCCATTGATAAGAATGTGCATAGTATAATTCATGATGAAGTATTTTTAAAGGCATTTATTAACCACTTGATATAGCTCTTTATTCAAGCTGAAGGCAACTGACAGGCCTCAAACCCATTGGTGAGTTGGGGGATGTCTATCCCAAACATTTAAAGACTTTCTCACGTGGAATGACCATATGAGAACAATTCATTCCAAAAGCCATGAAAGTGGCTGAAGCAGGCGCTGTGGAGGCCTGGTCAGGCACTGAGGAAGCCAAGGTCATCTCCTATATCCCAGGCCATCACCAGTTGTCTTAACTTTTGTCCTGCCACTGGACTTAAATGACTCAGGAAGAGAGAGTTGTGGTTGATAGCTTTGTGCAACTCTGCCTCACTTAAATCCAATTCCCAAACAAATCAAGATATCACCCCAAGATGTCATTGGTACACTTAGAAAACAAAGGATAAACAACACCAATGAGCCAGCTATGTGGTTAAGAAAAGTGGTATCAAACTCAAATAGAAGTGGGGCATTGCATGATATATAAGGAAACTTGTGAGCTGTGCATTGACTTAGAAAACCATATATTAACATTATCTGTATCTTACTGCATTTTAATTAATTTTCTTAAATATTTCCCAATTAGATTTTTAATCTGGTTAGGGCAACACTCAGCAGTGTTCTGGGACTTATGTTTGCCACCTCTGGAAGAGAGGATAGGATACTGGACTTAGAGTCATAACATCTGAATTCAAATCCTACCCAAGATGTTTACTAGCTATGTGACCACAGGCAAGTTGCTCAAACACTCAGCCTCAGTTTCATCCTCTGTAAAATGGGAGTAATGATAGAACTTGTCTTTCTAGATTGTTGTGAGGATCAAAGGTAAAGCAATTTGCAAAATTTAAAGTGCTACATGTTAGCTATTTTTTCATAGACTTTTAATTTGATCTAATCTTTGGTACTACATCAATGCCATGCATGCTGATTTTACATTGCCTTTGAGATAAAATACAAATTTGTTACTGGACTTCTCTTTTTCCAGCTTTACTTAACCCCATTGCCTATTAGATTCTATTCGCCATTCATACCAAATTTCCTCCTATTGCCTATATCTCATTCTATTTCTCCCACATTTAAATACAAAATTTTCTTTTTGACTTTTAAAGACTTTTATAATTTGCCTTCTGCTTACCTTTCCAGTCTTCTTATAACTTTAACTCTCTTCCAAATACTCTAAGATCCAGTGCCACTGGCCTTCATGTTGTTCCTTGCACATAGCATTCCATTTCCCCATACTTTAAATTTTCACTGACTGCCCTCTATGCCTGGAATTCTTTCCTTCCTCATCTCTGCCTCCTGGTTCCTCCTGCTCCCTACAAATCTCAGCTAAAATCTTACCTTATGCTAGAAGCTTTTCCCAGTCTCCTTAAGGCTTATGCCTTCACTCTGAGATGATCTCCAGTTTATCCTGAGTATATCATATTTGTACATAATTGCTTACAGATTGTCTCTCCCATTAGATTGTATACTCGTGACGGTAGAGAGGTTTCTTCCCCCCACCCCCCGTTCTCTTTTCTTGCACTCCCAGTGCCTAACACAATGCTTATCACATAGTAAATGCTTTACGAGTGATTGTTCACTTTATGCATTCTTATAAACTGACCCTTGGGCCTAGAAAGCAACCAGTAAAATGTAGGTGCCATGAGGGGAGGGACTTTTTCATTTTACTCTTTCTATCTTCAGTGCTAAGAATAGTACCTCATACATAAGGGGCATTTAAAATTTTTTTCTTAAATTGTTGCATTTTAACTTGGTGAAATCCAGTGAGTCCTATCATAATGCCCTCTTTGTTCTTTTCTTTTCCATCTACAAGGTCCCCTCTGCCTAAAAGTTGATGACATAGTCCTCTTACTATTTACTTGGGTGTCTTCAGGTTGGGAATCTTCATATTAGAGATGAGAAAATGGAGGACCAGAGACAGGTGAAATGCTTCCGCAAAGTCATACAAATAGTAATAGCAAAGCCCAAAGCAGAATCCACCTGATCTCTCCCTCCTCAAATTTCTCTTAATACTTTGTCTATACCTCTCTTTTCCCTTATCATATTCTTTGTTATTGTTGTTCATTTGTTCATTCGTGTCCAACTCTTTGTGACCGTGTGAACCATAACACACCAATACTGTCCTTGAGATTTTCTTGGCAAAAATACTGGAGTAGTTTGCCATTTCCTTCTCCGTGAATTAAGGCAAAGAAAAAAAATTAAGTTACTTGTCCAGGGTCACACAGCTACGAAGTGTCTGAGGCTGCATTTGAACTCAGGTCTTCCTGACTCCAAGCCCAGTACTCTATCCACTGACCCACTTAGATGCCTATCATAGTATACCTTTTATCAAAACCACATGCGCACGTCTTGTGCCTCTATTCAATTTAAGCTCCCATTTTTTTTCCCCTAAATGCTAAAATCAGGTACCTTAGATGAATTATATATTTAGAAGATATGTAGCTTATTATTGCCCTGGACAGAATTAAGAAAATAATAGTAAGACTTGAGGCCTAGGGCAATATTACAACACAGGATTAAAACTTGACTATAATAATAAGCTGCTAAAAATAAAATAAAACAAAATAGAAATAAAAATGATTAATCAAAGGCAAAAGAACTCAAACATAGCTACTTTGGTGAAAAAGAAGGTAAGATGATCAGGGTTCACATTCAGAGGAAAAAAGTGAGGTTAAAAAAAAGCCACTCCTAATTATTAGACAGATTAACTGATAAGTTTAATAATCAATTATCTGGACACAGCTTATAATGTCAGATATGTTATCAGCTTATAATAATATATTTAACATTTATAAGCTATTTGCCTAATAACATAATGTAGTCATTAGCCTAATTGTTAAATAAATTGTTCAGTAAAATATCTCAATGCTCAGCTGTTGGGGTCTTTTTTAGCATTATCAAAAAAAGTAAGATAACCCAAAAGAAATCCTGTACTATAATAGTAAAGTCGCCTCCCTCTCTTCTGAAGAGACTGAAATAGGTGATTCTTGGCAAAATGGCAGAAGAGATCCCATCTTAAACAGTTTTCTGGGCCACTACCATTTTATCCATATCTCTGTAGCCAGTGGAGCTACAGTTAGAGAAGTTGATGGGGAAGTTCTAAATTTAGGCATTAAATTTGAATAAATATCTTGCCTCTATTTTGTAATTGCTTTTATGCAGTCATCTTCTCCTTCAGTGATACCGTTATCCTGTATTTTGGGAATCCAATCACAGTAATGAAGTAGCCAAATTTCATTTGCATGACTCATGACTGATTTTAGTAAATAAATACGAAAGCAGAATAAAATGCCTTTTTTATTGCCATTATAATCACATGGGAATTAAAATTGGTAAAAAATGTAGATTGAACTTTGTTCTAATTGGTTTATGTTTAAAGATTCTTTGATCAGCGATAACAGTAATATATATTAACATGTTGCATTTTAAAGTGACATTGCCTTTCATTAATCAAGTGTCTGTATGGTTGATTAATTTGTACAAGGTTTAAATTGCTATGAAAATTTATCATTCATAGCCATGATCTCCATTTACATATATGTTAATTATGGTAAATGTAATCTTTTTCTGAATCCTCTGGGCTGCATACTAAAAAGACACAGTGATCAGAGTGAGTGACTACTTTTGCTATTACAAAGTGAACTCTTACCAGTATTCAGTAAAGTCTGTTATAGTCGTCAAAGTGAGACTAAAAACATTACAACATTTTCTGCTGAAGGCAAGTTCAAATTCTAAAGATGCTACTTCCTTTTCAAGTGATTTCTTTATTCAGCAAATATAATGTTCTTCCCCCATTGTGTTTAGTGCTGTCTCCAACTGCTGGCAGATTTTTTTCTCATGCTTTCAAACATTTTTCTTCTTTTAACTGTGTCATTCATAAGCACAGGAGAGAATTTTTTTTAAAAGTATCTTTTAAGCAGAATGACTCAAGGAAGTTGTTATAAAAAAAGTCTTTTGTAATGCAATTAAAAACTAATTAAAATACTAGAAGCAGACACCTTTGAGGATTTTAGCACAGGTAAAGTAGAAACAAAATTATCATTTGACTTTTTAAGAAAAAATTTAGTTTTGTAACAACAGTAGCCACAACCAAAAATCCAAACATAAAAATAACTCCTAACAGACGTCTTTAATTTAAGTAGATAGATGCATTAAAAAAAAAAAATCAAGCATTTCTCTGGTAATGAATCTTCTAAAAGTTAAAAGGAGACAGAAGATGAAGATCCAAATATTATAGAGATGTTAGAAACATCAGATTCTTATTGTCCCTTTCTTCTGATGATCTGGAAACATAGTGGACAGAAAGTAGGTACTCATACACTTACCATTTTGATGTCATAAAAGGGTTTTCTACAGTTTTTCCCCAAAGTCAAGGTGAGTCAACAAAAAAATTTTAAAGCATTATTTTAAGAAAGACCATCCATTACTAAATGGAAAGAAGTTCTCCAAGAATGATCCATTCTTTTGAATCATGATTTCTCTTGAAAGAAAACCCACAGGACCAGAACATGTTAAGAAATACCAAAATGGTTGCTTCTATTTTGTAGTAGTTGTACTAGGCCTAAATAGGGAGAGTTAAAGGACTTAATTATTCCCATTAAATGCCTGTAATTTTCTGCTTAAATTGTTAATATTTACATAATATATTCACTGCTGAAGAAGCCTCATTTCTTAGTCACAACTTAATAGAATTAAAATGTCTGTCTTGGAAACCTTTGCAAGCAGAGCACCTTTGACTACCTGACGAGGCTATTTTTAAAGACACTTATTTGGCAATTTTCTTACAGACAGCCTAATCATAGGAGAGAGGTTTAATCTGGAAGCAAACTAAAATGGCACCTTTTCTGATAGATAGAGAGATACTGCACCTTTCATCCCCTGATCCCAGAGCTTGCAAGACATTTTTCAAAGTATCATCACTTCCTTCACCATCGAAATGCATCCACTTCTGAGCTGGAAACGGCAAAAGCGCAGGGAAGAAAATGAAGAATATATTATCCCACAGAAATTACAGGGAAATTTTAAGTAGGCAGAATATAATTGCCCAATTTGGAAATTGGCCAGGACACAGGGTTTAACATCATCTTTACTCTTTTGAAAAGTGCCATGGGATTTTTAATAACTGCTGGTGGTCAAGACCTTGGTTTTACCCTCATCCATTAGACGACACCTCCAGCAGCGTAGTGCCCCCTCATACCATTCTGGGGCATCAGTTCAGTACTGACTCAGTGAAAATTGTGCCACCTACTGAATCATCCACTGCTCATCCTAGAGTGCCCTGGCTTTTAGATTTTCTCTGGAGAACAGCTATGGAAGGAGACACCAGGCTCAATGATGCTTAATTTATGAGATCTCATGGTCCCAAAGTGATAAGATCTCAGCCCTAGGTTTTATTTTCAGTTTTACCATTTACTATCTATAGAATCAATTTTCAGTTTATTCAGGTCAGGTGGTCTGTAAAGTTCTAACTGGCAAGTGCATTTGGCAGCTTGATATCTGAACTGAACTGCTGGCTCAAGAAATGAGCCTACACCCTTTCATTTGACTCTGGATGATACTACAAAACTAACAATACATTCACTCCTTTCCTTGAAAATGCAGGGAAATGAGGATACTGTTCCACACACATAAGCACACATATACACATACATGTATATATATATACATATACACATACATATGCACAGCTCCTCACTGGGATGATTTAGGGTTCTTCAAAAAATTTTTTTCTAGTTTATTATATTCTAAATGTATGTTACTATTGCAAGTCCTTACATGAGCTGGTGACCAAGGCAAATGCTTGAGAGATGTTATACTCATTGTTGGCTGGATAGCTGAAGTAAAGCTTTTTACCCAGAAAACCCCTGTTTTCTTACTTTTCAACCTACTGCCTGCTAAAGACTGAGATTACTCACTCTTAAATGGTTCAAGGAATAATTAGGGAAGAGCTCTGATTTTTAACAAGAATGTGGATTGTAGAGAGGTATTAAAACACACACTAAATTGCATATGTTATCAAAAGGGAAATGACCTGCTTCAGAGGAGTTGAAAACACGGAGATCCTTCCAGTTTCTGGACTTCTCTTCTTTCCACCCCTCCCCATGTATTTACGGGAGAGACCCTATTGAAATTACCTTTCAGGGTGTCAAGTGTCAATAACCTGGAATTCAGAAGCTAGTCTGGAAACACTGCCTCCTGGAAGTGATGCTTCTGGAAATGATAAGGAGTTTTTGTTCAGTTTGCTACTGATAAGTGGGGAGAAGAGTTGGTTGGAAACCATCAAAGAAAGATTCAGACAACAGAGTGGAGCCCATTCTTTTTAGACCTTGGTTTTCAATTATTCTTGGTTAACAGAAAAATTCTCGAGTTAAAATAAATAAATAAACCTACAAACTTCTGACTGTACACTATCTCATTTTTTTTTCTCTTCTCCAATCCTCTCATTTCTATTACTTGTGTTTTCCCCCTCAGACTCATTGTCTATAAGTTTAAATTCTTTTTTTTTCCTTTTTTTAAAAATTTTTTTAATTTATTAATTTGTTTGTTTCCTTTTAGTTTAAATTCTTATTCAGTAATAAGCTTTTATAAATCTAGACTACCTTTCCTCCCAAATATTCAGTGGTTTACAAATATTGTTTTCTATGCTGCTTTATACTCTAGTCATTCTCTGCTAATAAGTTAGTCACTCAGGAGGAGAACTTTTACTTAATTTTCTCAGGCAAACACAGTAACATTGTGCTGTGGCTACTACAGTTACATAGTTTATACATCTCCCTAAATGCTAGGCAGAGGAGACAAGAGAGAATAGGATGAGGATTAGACATGGAAAATAACGATAACAACTAGCATTTATATAGCACCTACTACATGCCAGACACTGTGCCAAGCACTTTACAAATATCTTATTTGATCCTCACAAGAATGGAGGGAAATAGGTACTGTTATTATTCCCATTTGAGGAAACTTTGGCAAACAGAGATTAAGTGATTTACCCAAGGTCACAAAACTAGTTTAAGTGTCTGAGGTAGGATTTGAACTCAGACATTCCTGACTCCAGGCCCAGAGCTCTAGCCACTGAGTCACTTAGCTGCCTCCTGGGCAAATACAGGTTAAATGACTTTCCCAAGGTTAGAACCAGTAAATTTTTGAAGCTGGATTTGAACCCCGGTCCTCCTGACTCTAAGAGAAACGCTCTATCCACTGGGTCAACTAGTTTCTCTTTACAACTAAATACAATTCTGCCAATTATTCAACATGTGTGTATATATATAGGATTAAGGGGAATTTTTTCTTACAAATATCATGTTTTCAACTATTCAAGGTCTCTGGCATACAGAATAAAAACAGAAGAGAAATAATCACATTTTTTAGTGATTTAAATTTTCATTTTTACTTACTTATAGTTTCTTGCACTTCACTTCCAGCAATAAGTTAATAGTCACATGCTTGGATTGCTATGTAAAAACTGTTCAATGGGGCTTCTATGATACTTCTTAATTCTAGATTCCAATCCTACTAGTGCTAAACTGCCTATAGAAACAGAAGAGAACAAAACAAAACTATTTGGGAATAAAAGCAAGCAAGAAAAATGCAGATCTGAGAGAGAAGAAATCCTTTTTTTTTTTTTTAACTCTATTATATAACCTCCAATCTGGCTTTGCCATTCTAAAACTTGGGAAGATTTACTCCTATTTGTGGTCATTTTAGAAGAATTATTTTTTTTAATTTATTGATTTTTTCCCCATTTGATGAAGTGATTGTTTTGTTTAGAACATAGTTAAAATGGAAACAATATTTTAAAAGAATTTTTCATTAAATTAAATTAAAAAAAATAATTTTCCCGTAAGGATCTCTCTCCCCACAAAGGTTAGAAGCAGTTCCCTAGCCTGGTCTATTTGTTGTTGTTGTTATTTCTTTTTGTTATTTTCAAGACGTTGGATGGATTCTTTTCTTGCTTTATTTGACCATCACTATAGTGGCCAGTGAATGGTTCAATCTTATGCTTACTTTTTTTTTTTTTTTAAGACTCTGTCCGGTCCTTTCCGGTCGGCCACAGCCATCTGGCAGGCTAGGCGTGAGCCAGCATCCGGGAGCTGTGGAGGAAGAAGCCCTCGGACGTCACGTGGTTCCTGCTGCGCGTGCGCTGCTGGCAGTACGGCCCGCTGTCTGCGCTGCACCGCGAGCCCCGCTGCCCACTGGGTCCGACGAAGCCTGCCGGCGGGGCTGCTAGGCCAAGCAAGGTTATGTCATCTGCTGTATTCGTGACCACTGCGGTGGCGAAAGCGTCTCGTACCCAGGGGCCCAAGGGTGCCTCCTATGGTATACCTGTACATCACTGTGTCAGTCAGCTCAGGTTTGCCAGGAGACTTAAGTCTGTAGTGGAAGAACGTGCTGGCCGCCATCGTGGAGCGCTCAGAGTCTTGAACTACTATTGGGTGAGTGAAGAGTCATCCTACACATTCTTTGAGGTTATTCTTATTGACCCATTCCAAAAAGCTGTTGGACGAAACCCCGACACTCATTGGATCACCAAGCCGGTGCACAAACACAGAGAGATGCTAGGGCTTCCCTCAGCTGACCGGAAGAGCCGAGGTCTAGGAAAGGGTCACAGATTCTGTCATGCCTTTGGAGGATCTAGTCGTGCCACTTGGAGAAGGCGAAATACTCACTGACTACATGGATACCGCTAATTGGTGCACATTAGTTTGTTTAATAAACACCATTTACGACAAAAAAAAATTGTCCTTAACTTTTTTTATTTTATTGAACACTTCGATTTTTCAAGACAAACTGGTTTTATGGGCATTTGTAATCTGTTCCTCTCATTGCTTCCCCCCCCCCCATAATTAACAACAAAAACCTCAGATAAAACAAAATGAAAAATAAAAACTTCACTATAAACATAGCACCCAAATAAAATTTGCATGTTAACTATGTCCAAAAATGAATGTTTCTCCCAGTGTTTCAAGTCCATTATCTCTGGCAGGAGGTAAGTCTGGTGTGTGTGTGTGTGTGTGTGTGTGTGTTTTTTTAATGATTTCCAATTTACCATTGCATGAGAGTTCTAAATGAGAGTTCAAAGTTTTGCAAATTTATTTTTCTCTATAATGTTGTTATAATTGGACAAATTGTTCTCCTGATTCTTCTTATTTTACTTCTCATAATTTCATGGGAGTTTTCCCAGTTCCCTCTGGTACTGTCCATTTCAACATTTCTTACAGCACAATAGTCTTCTATTACACTCATATATCTTAAATTATCTAATCCTTCCCCAATAGTAGGACAAGCCTTCAGGCTCCAATTTTTGGCTACTATGTAAAGAGTTGTCACAAATACTTTTTTACACATAGATCACTTTTCTTTGGGTTATAGGTCAAGTTGTGATAGAGGTGGGTAAAGGGATATGAATAGTTTGGTCATTTGGGAAGTGTAGTTCCAAATTGCTTTCCAGAATGATCAGACAAATTCACAAATCCACCAACAGTGTACTAGCATATCTGTTTTCCCTCGATCTTTTGTCATCTTTGCCAGTCTTGTGGTTGTGCTTTAATTTTTATTTATCTTATTATTAGTGATTTAGAACACTTTAATATGAATACTCATATTTTATTTCTTCCTTTGCAAATTATCAATCGATAAAATTACTCTTATAAATTTAAATAAGTTGCTTATATGTCTTCATTAATCTCAAAACATATTCATTAAAAGGATTTGGAAATGGTTAAAAATAGAGAGGTTGATTGGTGGAACAGTTAATGCACATAACGCACAGAAGCCAACAAGTAAAATAGAATAGTTTTCAATAAACTCGAGGACCCCAGTTACTGAAATTAGGACTCATTCACCAAAAACTTCTGGGAATTGGGGAATGGCTCTTATCCTTATAAATTTTAATAAGTTCCTTATATATCTTGGATATGAGACCTTTATCAGGGAAACTTGCTACAGTTATCTTCCATTTCTCATCTTAACTGCATTTATTTTGTTTGTAAAAATATATTTTTAAATTTTATATAATCAAAATTGTCAATATTATCTTTTGTGATCTTCTATATCCTTTTCTCATCACAAAGTCTTCCAGATCCATAGATCTAAAAGGTTATTTCTTCCTTGCTACTCTAATTTGCTTATAATACCACTTTTATGTCTAAGTAATAAATCCATTTGGAGTTTATCATGGTATATGATGTGAGATGTTGTAATACACCTATTACCTGCCAGATAGCTTTCCAGTTTTCCCAACAGTTTTTCTTGAATATTGAACACTTAACCCACTAACTGAGGTCTTTGGGCTTATTGAAGCCCAGAACTGGTATTTTAGCAAAATCTCAGTGATTCAGACCTTGAGCAAGGGTGCAGGTCATTTAAAATTCTCTTTGCCTCAGTTTTCTCATATGTAAAATGAGAGGGTTGAAATATATGATCTCTTAAGTTTCCTGCCAGATGTGAGATCCTATTATCCTAAAATTTTAAGGAGATAATTAGTGAAAAGTCTAAATTAAAGAATATTTTGAAATGAATTGTATAGCATTGAGAGTACATATAATAATTAGAACTGAAATCACAAACCTAAGTTCTACTTGTTCTTGGGTGTTAATTTACTTAGTTCTTGGGTGTTATTTAATGAACAGAAAATAATTTAGGAGTGCAAAATCACCTATAAGTATTGCAGGGGTAGAATTCTGGAGTGGGGGTGGGGTGGGTCTATGACAACCTTATGGAGAAGAAAACAAAAAAGAAAACTGGTCAGATGAGTATCTTCCCTCCTTTCCAGAAGACACGCAAATGTTACTTCCATGGGAACCATGAACAGTTATTACATAGGCTTGAGAAGGGGAAGCAACAAGCATTTATTGGGCGGCTACTATTTTCCAGGAACTGTGCTAAGCATTTAGCCAATTTTATCTTGTATGCTATGATGCCAACATTAATGACATCTATAGTATATGAAATACCACATGTATTACTTATAAAACAGTGTCTTGTCTTTCCAATGTCCATTTTCAGCCTGGCTCCTAACAAAGACAGTTCTGTGCTTCAATGAGCCCAAAGACCCCTGTTAGTGGGTTAAGTGCTCAAAATCCAAGAAAAACTGCTGGGAAAACTGGAAAGCTGTCTGGTAGGTCATAGGTGTATACCAACACCTCACACCATATACCAAGATAAACTCCAAATGGTTGTATTACTTAGACATAAAAGTGATATAAGCAAATTAGAGAAACAAGGAAGAAACTATATTTTATGTAGGAATCTAGAGTCGGGAATAGAGCCCAGAGAACAATGAAGTAGTAAGAAACAAGTGAAACAGTCACTTCCCTCAGGAAACTTGCATGTTCAAAGATAAGTAAATGTAAAGTATATACAAAATAAATATACGAAGAATATTGAGGACACTAAAAATGTGGAGAGGGGGAGCAATATTTTTTTTTCCTTCCCTATTCTGCCACAGTTGTTCCTTCTCCACTCTGCTTACTTCTCCCCTCCATCTCACCATTTTTTTTTGCTTTTATGTTGATCCTACATTGCTGTTAGATTATTATTGTCAGGACTGATAGCATTGGCAGAAGATAAACTTCCTCAGTTGCTTTTATGATGCCATTTTCACTGCTCTGTCTCCCTCACCTTGGGTACTACTCTTATAGATAATATCTCCAACAGCTTGCCTAGCAATCATTCAAGTAGCCAGCATTTACTAAGTGCTGACTGTGTACCAATAATTGTATTAGGCACTGAGGATACAAATATAATGAATGAAACATTCTCTACTCTTAGGAGCTTATATTCCGACATGGGGTGCATGGGATGTTCAAGGAAGACTAGTACCTCTGGTGTCAAGCCTTGGAGTCTACCTGTCACCCAACTTTCATCTATGGTTACAAGAAACTTTAGCATGTAGAGTGGGTACACTCTGATAAAAAAAACATCTTGGCAGATGATTAAACCAGGGAGATGGCTACCAACAGACCTCAAACATATCAGTGAGATAAGGGCTTGTCCACCCCAAACTTGTGAAGACTTCCCCAGTGGAATGGAAGGATAAAAACAATCTGTTCCAACAACTATGAAAGTGACTGAAGCTGGTCCTGTGGACCTCTTAGAGCTTGGTCAGGCATCAAAGATGTCAAATTCATCCACTGTATCTCAGGCCATTGTCAATCATTATTACTTTTTTACTGCCATTGGATTTCAGTGACTCTGGAAGAGAGAATGAAGTTGATGACTTTGTGCAATTCTGCCACACATAAATCCAATTGACAAGCAAATCAAGATATCACCCATCATCCACTATTTTACCCCAACATCTTTATGTCATTGGTCCTCCTTGAAATGAACAATAACATTCCAACATAGAAGAGAAGAATAAATATAAAGATAATAAATACAAGTTTCGGATGGAGAACACTGGCAGTTGAGGGGATTAGTAAAGACTTGAGTTACATCTTAAAGGAAATGAGAGATTCTATGGGTTAGGGATTCATTCTAGGTAATGGGAGAAAATGCATTCCCAGGACTGGGAGCAGTTAATACAAAGGCATGGGGAAAGGAGATGAAATGTCATGTATGAGGAACAGAGACAAGGCCAGTTTGACTCAATAGTAGAATGTAAAATGGGTAATCATGTCCAATAAGGATGGAATGATAGGTTAGGGGGATGTTGTGAAGGTTAAACAAAGCTAAAAATATAAGAGGAGTTTATATTTTATCCTACAGACAATAGGGAGCCACTTGAATTGATTGAGTAGCGGAGTGACAAGGTAAGATCTACACTTAAGGAAAATTATTTTGGCAGTAATACAAAAGATGGACTGGAATGCTTAGAAATTTAAGGCAGGGAGATTTGCTAGGAGGTCAATGTAGGTGATAAGGGCCTGAAATAATGTGGTAGTTATGTGTACAGGGAAGGGGTTTGATGCAAGTGATGTTGAAGTAGAGATATAAACATTTGGCAATTAGATATGTGGGGTGAGGGAGAATGAGGATTTGAGAATAAACACCTAGATAATGAACCTTGGAGACTAGGGAAATTTTAGTATCTTGATAGAGATAGGAAAGTTTTGAAGACAGGAAGGTCTAACAGGAAGCAAAATATGAATGATAAGCCAGAAAAAGAGACAGAAGAATTGGTCAGATAGGTAGGATGAGAACCAGAAGAAAGCAATGTCACAAAAGCTCGGAGAGGATAGAGTATTTAGGAGAAGAGTGTCATCAACAGCAACAAAATAAATAAAAAGTCAAGAAAGATGAATTAAAAAAAAAAAAGACCATCAGATTTACCAATTAAGAGAAACTTGGTAAAGAAAGAACATCTTTAATCAAGTGATGAGGTCAGAAGCCATAATGTAATTGGTTAAGGAATGAGAAGAGAAGTAGAGGCAGTAAAGTCCTTTCCTTTATCCCTGTCAATAAGTACCATTGTTTTTTCAGTAATTTTCAATCATGTCCAACTCTTTGTGACCCCTTTTTATGGTTTTCTTTGAAAAGATACTGGAATGGTTTGCCACTTCTTTCTCCAGCTCATTTTAAAGATGAAGAAACTAGGCAATTGGGCTTAAGTGACTTGCTAAGGGTGACACAGCTAGTGCCTTAGGCCAAATTTGAACTTACGTATTCCTGACTCTAGATCTGGTGCTCTATCCTCTGTGGAATCTAGCTACCCCACCAGAAAGTATTACCATCTTTCTTTTCACCATCCCAGAGGCCCTTCCCTACCAGCTTTTGTGACTCAATGCTCAGGAAGTCCTGAGTATGATTTTTTTTTTCTGAAGCATAAATTAGTTTTATTCAGTACTTTTTGCAAAAATCTCTAAAATTTATCACCTGTGGGTAACTTTGTTTTATTTTTACAAGATGTGTGTGTGTATGAGAGAGAGAGAATAGAGCTTCATATACAAGGGTCTCTTTTCATTCTTTGCCTATTTCCCTTTGACTCTTAAGTACAAAAGTCCCTTAGTAAATACCACAATACCTTCATTTCAGTGTGATTTTGTTTCAGAAAGGACCCATGAAAAACAAAAATCAAGCTGTAATATGGAAAATGCAAAGACAATTAGGTAAATTAATCTCTGTGTTCTTGGGAGAAAAAAATGACAGAAAGCCAGGTCTCAAATTATGTGTGATGGGAAATCTTTAAATTTAAAGGAAGTTGAGAGGATTCTGGGAAGATGACAGAGTTGGTCAGAAAATTTCAAGCTCTCAAGATTTCCTTCCACAAAAGAGATAAAATAGTGCCTTTAGGTGAACATAGAGCCCTGAAGACAAGTAAGTTTAGGGGCAGAGCAGGGGTCCTCTTGGGACAATTGGAGAAGACCTGAAGAAAAATCCCAGGACAAGATTTTCTCCCTGTGAAGAGCAAACACTGCCAGGCTAGGGTCTGCTTTAGCTGCAAGCTGCTTAAACAACAAGCAGAAAGCCCTGTGGTTAACTGGGTTGAGAGGCTGCCTTGGTTCTAGCTACAGGAACTTTTGTCCCTGGCACAATGAGGGGAGTTGGGAACCTGACCTGAGGAAGATCTAGGGAATGTCTGCTGATAAGTGGGACCAATAAAGAAGAAGCACATTCCTGGTTAGGGCCGGAGTGTGGGGGGAGGGGTGGTCATATGCCACTGACTGTGGGCACTTACAGAAGGCTGGAGGTCTTGGTTTGAGTTTAAGGTCAGATGGGAGAACCAAAGAGAGAGAGAGGCCAAAGGCACCATTCCTCATACCCCAGGACTAGAGGTGATTATAAAAACTAAATTATTACACCCCTCCCCCAAAATAAAAAAAGAAGGAAAAGGAGAAAAAAATTGAATCCTAGAGATCTATGATGTGAATAGAGAAGACAGCGGTTCATATTCAGAGGAGGATATTGAAGCAAAGAAACCCTCTTCTACCCCAAAGAGTAATGTCAAATGGTTACCTGCCAAAAAAGAATTAATTGAAGAACTTAAAAAAGACTTTAAAAATTAAATGAGAGAGATTGAGAAAAATTAAAAGGAAAATGAGAATAACACAAGAAAAAGAAGATTACGAGAAAGTTAACCAATTAGAAAAGGAGATACAGAATCTTGAAGATAAAAATGACTTGAAAATCATAATTGGTCAAGGGTAAGTCAGCAAAATTATAAGAGATGAAGAAATATATAGGTATGTATGTATGTATAAAGAGGAAAAAATAGAAGAGTATGTGAAACATTTCATGAGGAAAACAACAGATTGGGGATGGCAGGGTGGCACAGTGAATATAGCACCGGCCCTGGAGTCAGGAGGACCTGAGTTCAAATCCAGCCTCAGACACTTAACTAGCCATGTGACCTTTGGCAAGTCACTTAACCCCATTTTCCCTGCCTTCCCCCCTCCAAAAAGCAAAACAAAAAAGAAAAAGAAAAAGAAAAACAACAGATTTAGATAATAGATCAAGAAGAGAAAACATAAGAATGATTGGACTACCTGAGAGTTCTGATTTTTTAAAAAAATCTTGGTACAATAATACAAGAAATAATTAAAGAAAATTGTCCCGAAACATTAGAACAGGAGGGGAAAATAGAAATAGAAAAAATCCACTGATTACCATTTAAAAGAGATTCTACAAGGAAAACTTGTAGGAATATTATATTCTGAAGCCCCCAGATCAAGGATGAAATATTATGAGTAACAAGAAAAAAAAATTTACAAATGAGAGTACCACAATTAGAATCACACAAGACCTAGTGCTGATGACACTAAAAGATTGCAGGTCTTGGAACACTATGTATTGAAGAGCAAAAGAAATGGGCCTCTGGCCAAAACATTATACCCAACAAAGTTGAGCATAATTCTGAATGAAAAAAAAATTGACATTTGATCAACTGTCAGATTTCTAGGACTCTGTTAAAAAGACAAAAACAACCCCAAATAAACCCTGAGCTCAATAGAAGATTAGATATACAAGAGCCAAGAGAAATATAAGGTAAGTAGCAATGACCAAATACAAGGGATTAAATAAGGATAGAATGTTTACCTTTTATGTATGGAAAATGTAAGACCTATATCCAAGACTGTTATTAATGATTAGGCAATTTATAAGAAAGATTGGGGTAGACTTGAGTGTGATATAACTTCAAAAAGTAAAACCATTCAAGAACAAGCTGAAAGAGTAATTATCTTATACAAATGAGGTACAGGAGGAAGAGTCAATACAGAGGAATTAGATGGGAGAAGGGGACTGTTCTGGAAGCTTACTTTCATCAGGAATAGGTTTAAGAGGGGAAAATACATATACATCTAGAAGAGTATAAAAGGTTTCTAAATTTAGAAACAAAACTCTAAAAGGGGTAGAGAGGGGGGAGAAGATAAAGGAGGGATCTTTAGAGGGGAGAGTAAGGGAATAGGTTAAAAGAAGGATATAGAAGGGTCTTTATATTGAAGGATATGGGAGGGAACTTTTGAGGGGAGGGGGATGGAATAGGTCAAAGGGGTGTACAAAAGGGTGTTTAGGGAGAATGGGAGAATAAGAGACAGATTGCTGGAGTTAGGGTATGTTAAGTAATAGGAGGGCAAGATAGCAGGTAGAAGCAATGTAAAGGAGTTAGAGATAGGAAAAAAGAGATATGCAAACAAAAAATATTTTTTAAAAGAGTAGAAATAGAACCTCTTAAGGAAATTATATGTCTATAAATATATGTATGTACATATGTATGTATGTATGTATACATGTATATATCAATACCTATATATAAATATATCCATGCTCAACTGTAGCCTTCAGGTGGAGGGTAGGGGAGAGTAAGGGGGGAAAAGCAAAGTAAAAAGCATGCAGCAGAGAACAAAAGGAAACCTAGAAGGAAGCAAAAAAAAAAAAAAGATGGACAGCTTTCAACATATCGCACAGCATTTAATACATAGGCTTTCTTGAAATGAAAAGTTATTGCTATATATTCTGAATCCTCTCCTATGTTCCATTGTGCACATGACTTATTTTTGTCTTTTCTTATTTAATATTTAAGTTTATAATGCTTTTCTTTTCTTATTATTTAAGTTCCAGTATTTATCTAAAATAAAAGAAAATTTAAAAAAAATTTACAGGAAGTCTCAGTCCCTTATAGGTCCTTACCACCAAATCCCAGGAAATTTGTTCTCTAGTGTTCAACCCAATTTTCACCCCAGATTCTCTTTTTCTCATTTCTAGAACACCACCTTTGGACTACAGGAGATATCTTTCATACCTTGGGACTTAGAAAATTCCCATTTTTCATTGAAGAAAACTGACTGTAGGTAAAGGGGAATGTGTTTCTGTAATGCCAGATTGGAATTCTACAACAACATTATTTTATTGTTGCTTAGAAGCTATACTGTTATCACTATATTGTTATACTTTATGGACATTATTTATTTAATATGGCTTTATAGGTTTTCCTGAGGACCTGTCTATGAACTGGTTTAATAGGTAACAAATTCCTGGCAAATATCTCTGAAATGAACTTTTGAAAAATGGCATTGAGGAAAGACCACAGGACTTTTATGCAGAAGACCTGGGTTTGAACCCCATATTTGACATTGCTTAGCTCTATGACCCTGGGCAAGTCACTTCACTTGTCTGATGGCAAATTTTCTCTTAAGCAAAACATAAATGATAATATATGGGCTACTTACTTAAAGGTTTATTATGAAGGGGGCAGAGCCAAGATGGCAGTATAGAAGGAGGAAAACTCCCTGCACTCCCCAATAACCACCTCAAATACCTATAAAAATGACTCTAAACAAACTTTAGGGCTACAGAACCCACAAAGTAACAGAGGGAACAAACCTCCCACAGAAGACAGCCCAGCAGGCAGATAGAAAGGGTTCATCACAGCCTGCTGGGAGCAGAGCCCAGTCCCTTTTGGGCCCACAGTTTTAGCCTCAGGGAGGCCACTGTGAGCCATGGCTAGAGGGTCTTTGGGAAAGTGGATCACCAGTGGCTGTGGTGGTTTCCAGAATTATCAACCCATAGATGCCAAAGACAAAGTGAGAGGTCAGTGTAGACTTTGAGAATAGGGAGTCCAGGAGCATGGTGTGGCCTCTTCCCCCCCAAGGGAGAAGCAGCTGAGGTGTGGGGGCTGCAGCCACATGGCTGCTTCAGAGCTCCTGGCCTGCAGATTGTAGGGGGACCACGCAAGCATTCTGAGGGGTAATCATTCTTGCTTTAACCTGCTTGGATCTGAATTGCAATTTAGGGTGGAGGTCCTTGGGTGGGTGACAAGTGAGCCAGAGATTGTGGAGGCTTCAGAGAGGGTAGCCAACTAATAGCTCTGACAGCTGTGAAAACTCCAGGAATTTGGGACAAAGCTCTCCTCTCTGGAAGCAGAATTATACTGTGGCAAAAAGCTCAAAAGTCAAGTAATGAATGGAAACATGAGCAAGCTAAGTAAGCACAGCAATCTGACTTTAAATTCCTTTTTTGGGGACAAAAAGGATCAAAGCATGGAACAGGAGGAAGAAAACAAAGTCAGAACTCCTGTACCAAAAGCTACCAAGAAAAATATGAACTAGTTACATGCCGTAGAGGAGTTTAAGAAGGATTTTGAAAACCAAATAAGAGAAGTGGAGGAAAAATTGGGAAGAGAAATAAGAATGATGCAAAAAAATCATGAAAAGCAAGTCAACAGCCTGACTGAAGAAAACAATACCTTAAAAAATAGACTAACTCAAATGGCAAAAGAGGCTCAAAAAGCCAAGGAGGAGAAGAATGCTTTAAAAAGCCAAATTTGCCTGATGGAAAAAGAATCTCAAAAGCTCACTGAAGAGAATAATTCTTTCAGAATTAGACTGGAGCAAAGGGAAGCTAGTGACTTTATGAGAAATCAAGATACTATTAAACAGACCCAAACAAATGAAAAAAAATAGAAAGCAATGTGAAATATCTCATTGGAAAAATCACTGACCTGGAAAATAGATACAGGAGACATAATTTAAAAATTATTAGACTACCTGAAAGCCATGATCAAAAAAAGAAACTAGAAATCATCCTTCAAGAAATTCTCAAGGAAAATTGCCCTGATGTTTTAGAACCCAAGGGCAAAATAGAGGTTGAAAGAATCCACCAATCACCTCTTGAAAAAAATCCCCAAAAGAAAACTCCTAGGAATATTATAGCCAGGTTCCACAGCTAGATCAAGGAGAAAATATTACAAGGAGCCAAGAAGAAACAATTTGAGTATTGTGGAAACATAATCAGGATAACACAGAACCTGGCAGCTTCTACATTGAGGGAGCAAAGGACTTGGAATATGATATTCTGGAGGTCAAAGGAGCTGGGATTAAAACCAAGAATCACCTACCTAGCAAAACTGAGTATGATGTTTCAGGGGAAAATAGGGTCATTCAATGAAATAGATGACTTTCAACCATTCTTGATGATAAAACCAGAGTTCAATAGAAAATTTGACATTCAGTTACAAGAAGCAAGAGAAGCATGAGTAGGTAGACAGGTAAAAGAAATCATAAGGAACTTATCAAAGGTGAACTATTTACATGCCTACATGGAAAAACAATAATTATAACTTATGAAACTTTTATCAGTATGAGAATAGTCGAAGAGGATATAAACAAATAAATGCGTGTGTGTATACATACATATATATGTCTATATAGGAGGGTATATGGGCATATGAACATATATGTGAGGGTGTGTATATATGTTTACAGGTAAAAATAGACAGAGGGCACAGGACCAATTGAATAGGAAGGGATGATACTTAAAAGGTGAACTTGAGAGGTGAGAGAGGAATATAATGAGAGGAGATGGGGAGAGACAAAATGGGGTAAATTATCTCATATAGAAGAGGTAAGGGAAAACTGTTACAATGGAGGGAAAGAACAGGAAGGCAAAAGGAAATGGGACAACCTTACTCTCATTCAATTTGGCTTAGGGAGGGAATGACATACACACTAAATAGGATATGTCATCCTACAGGAGAGTAGGGGGGAAGGGGATGAGAGGGGAGGGCAGGTTGGAGGGGAGGGAAGTTAGAAGCACACACTTTTGAAAAGGGATGAGATCAAAGTAGAGAATAGAACAAGTGGGGTCAGGATAGGATGGAAGGAAATATAGTCAGTCTTTCACAATATACCCACTATGGAAATGTTTTGCATAGCTACATGTGGACAACCTGTATTGAATTGACTATCTTCCCAGTAAGGGTGGGTGATGAGGAAGGAAGGGAAAGAATCTGTAATTCAAAGTTTCAAAATCAATTTACATATATATATATACATGCAACTGGAAAATAAGATATACAGGGGTATAGAGATCTATCTTGCCCTATTGGAAAGTCAGAAGGGGTTTGGGGGAGGATATAGCAGAGATCAAATTGGGGGAGGGGGTATACAGTGGGATCGCTGTTTTATGGTGGTGGGTAGGGAAGACAGGGAGAAAATTTGTAACTCAAAATGTGGAAATGAATAATGTAAACTAAAAATAAACATAAAATTTAGTATTATAAAATGGTTTGTTATGAGTAAAGTGATTTGTAAATCTTAAAGTGCTATAAACATGAGTCATGATGTCTTGTTAATTCATAGAAAAGGTGACATTTTTCCAGATTAAGTACAATAAGGCTTGCTTTCCTTCTGTGAGAGGAACTTGTTTCAATATGACCACTCTTTCTCTTAAAAAGCAAAAAACAAAAAAGCAGTTCGTTGAAAGAACTAGTCACATTGGAGAGCTGCCATTGGCAATTAACTGTTTTTTTCATGTTTCAATACAATGAGTTGAATAATATAAATATAGTCTTACTTCCACCCTTCCAGAAACCATCTTAATCTCCGAGAGTTGCTGTTCTTGAAAAATTTCATCACCTTGAGGTCACTCTGGTGATGATTATTCTAGGACATACAACCTAACATTGGACCATGAGATTCAACCATCCCAGAAATCTTGAAATGATTTTATGTTCTTCCTTGACCAAGAGTCCATGTAGACAGGGTCATCTCTAAGGTATCAGAATAGAGTTTTCATGGAACTTGACACAAGCTACCACATTTTTAGGGTTACAAAATTTATCACAGGGATGCTTGTCCCAAACCTAAAATACCAAGGAACCAAAATTCTATTCCCCCAAACTGAAAAACCAAAATTTTGCTTTTACTATTTTTTCTTTGACTCACTGTTTCCTCAAACATGTACACAAATGCATATACACACAATAACCTCTTCTTCAAACAAAAAATTTATCATTATTTTATCAACTTATTTTAAAACTGAATGTAATGTGAAATGACTTCTCCCTACTTCCAATCCCCAAATGTAGAAAGAATTATACGGTAGAATCCAGGAATGTATCTTGATGTTGTTTGATATGCTGTAATGGAAATTCAAATTTGAAGATCTTCCATGCCCCTAGGCCCTTTGATTGGCTTAAGAGACTCTGAGAACCTTCCTTGATTTGAAAATATACTCTGCCTCCTAATAGGCTGAATGTGGTCACATGGAGCCTGTGGCAGGAGGCTTGGTTTTCAGGAATGCCCACACCTTGATGCTGTGTGATTGGGCAGTGGGTCAAGAGGGTGGTTACATTCTCTGACCCAGGAGAAGGCTATATAATCCCTGATGTGAGGCTTTGCTTTGGGGCTCACTTTGAGAAGTGTTCTGTGATTTGATCAGATGAGACTCTGGGAAGCTGTTGTTGAGAGCCCCCCAGCTTTGAAAAACCCAGATGTTGATTTGGTATGGATGTAATGCTTGGACAGTTTGGAAACCTGTCTACTTGATCTGTTTCTCTGTCTTGATAATTCTGTCTGTATACTCTGAAGTTTGGGGTGCTGGCCTTTTTCCCCTGAACTAGGTAAACGATACATATTTGACTGATTAAAGTAAGCTTGTTAACCCATTTTGAGTTGCTTTCCTTTAACAAAGCAGATCTAAGAAACTGTGTTGGCAGCCACCCTGGGGACTCTGGGGTGCTTGCTGCTACATATGCCTTGAAGAGTTCTGTTTATTTTAAACTGACCATATTCTAAATTAGTCAATGTAGTATAGAGCAAGGAGATCAAAGGATGGGAGAAGATAACTGAAGGAAAGACAAAATAGAGATAGCATGAAGGAGAGAGATAAAATGGGGGGCATTAAATCAAGGAGAAAAGGAAAAAAGTGAAGGAATGATAAATCTCTGCTTCACTGGGCTTTGTAAGTCTCTAAGGCTTCTTCCAGCTCTAAGATTCTACCACTCTTTGATAGCCTTCTATGTAAGTGAATTTGCTAATTCAGGGCTAGAGGTATTGACAGCTGTGTCTGGGTCCCCTGAGGAGTAGCTCCCCAGTGATTCCTATTGTAGATGAACTGTTTCTTCAGAGTGGCATAGTCACCATTATCTCCAAGAGACATTCATAACAGCTACCTTCATACTACCCGAGAGCTAAAGACTTAGACTGTTGTCATTTTGGAAAAAAGGGGGAGAAGAGATGTCACTGACTTTCCCTCATATCATTAAATTTAGAAAAATGCCATCCCAATATCAAAATACTTTCTCCTATAGAGCCATCTGGGTCCAGTGGTCAGATGTGAATCAGGACAACTGGAGATGGCCCAGGATGCAGTGGGGCATCTTGATCTTTTCAAACTAAGGGTCCTCTGAGGGGAAAAAAAAAATCAGAGAGGGAGGGGAGTGCCTGGAAGAAAAACCTGCTCCTGGGGCCCCACTATACAGCTATTAAATATCTGAGACTGGATTTGAACTCATGAAAATGAGCCTTCTGGATTCCAAGCCCATTGCTCTACCTTCTATACCACCTACCTGCCATACTTGAACAAGGCACTAAAACATGTAGTGTCTTCAGGAGAAAGCTAGGTTTCCATGAGCATTAGAGGATAGAAGGTATGTGAAAGTCAGAGCTCTAAAAATAAGAAGATTATAAAGTTCAGATGGACTTTAGAGGAAACTGAGACCCAAAGATATAAAGTGATTTCCCCAGATCACTCAGGTAGAAAGTGACAGAGCTAGACCTCTATCTCAGGTTCTCTGACTAAATTCAGCAGTTTTTCAACTGAGGAACTTCTTCAACAGAAAAAGATTCCAAAGGGAATGAGATGGGACTGACTCTCTGACTTCATAGAAGTAGGGAATTCCCCATAAGGAAACTCCTCCTACCAATTAAGAAAGATCTTCTTGTTCTCTGTAATTTACAGTCTTTAAAGAGTTGCCTAGGGACATTGAGAGGCTTCCACAGTCAGTATACGCCCAGGGTTACACAGTCAGTATGCATCAGGATTTATTTGACTTAAAGACTAATTCTCTATCCATTCTATCAGGTTAGAGTGAAAAGGAGGAGAATAGCGAATAGGGGAAAGCTGGGGATGAGTGGAGCCTCAATGGCAGCAAAGGAGGGAAGTCAGGAACAAGAAGTTATAGGAACCTCATTTGATTTTCACTACTAAGCTTTGAACTCCAGTATGCTTCTGATTGTAAGGTTAGGAAATTCATTGCAGGAGGATGTAGAAAGGGATTGGGGTTAGGAAAAGCCATATACATTTTGCCCCAACAGGAGGTACCAGCCTTGGGAAGGGGATGGGGAGGGATATAATAGCTACTGTTGCTTGGCTGGGGATGGTGGTGGCAGCCCAGATGGCTAGGCAAAGGAGACTACTGGTAGATCAGCTAAACTGGGGTGAGGAGAAAACAAAGGGACTTGGAATAGAAAGTGCAAGGGGTCAGAAAAAGAAGAATTGTGTCTTTCAAGATATTTGCATCTGGGCTATAGCCTGGCAGCCCAACTTGCAGCTCTGCCTCTCAGGGTCTCAGATTCTCTAACTGTCAAATAAGAGACTGAGACAGAAAATTGCCAAGGTCCTTGCTAGTTCTAATATTTAAGATCTACCTGAAATAACTAGGTTATTGTCATCATTTGCAAACAGGTATAAGGCAGAGATGTATGTATTTATTTATTTATTGATTGATTGATTGATTGATTTTTGTCCCCTAGGCAGAGTAAGAACTCTCCTCTACAAAAAAAATGGGTGAACATTGACAGAATTTGTTAATTGGAGTATTTAAAACACGCCTTAAGATTGAAACCATAGTTCTTTATAATTCATCTCTTTCTTACCTCATGCCTCATCTCAAGTTTAATTTTGTTTTCTCAAGTAAAGAGGATCCAATCAGGGAGTAAAACTGAGGCAACTTTCTACCTAGAATAAGGTATAGTCAGTCATCTTACTATTGAAATGTAACAGTTAATTTCCCTTTTAATGCCTTGTTCCCTTGTTAGGATAAAGAGAAATTGATGCAGTTATAACAGCTGACAACAGAAATGTAGTGTTGTTGTCTAACACCCACCCCCCCCGCCCCACTTCTAATCGCAAAACTAAGAATGTGAAAAGTAAGATTAACAGCTCATAGTTTTGGCATCAGATCCTCTGGCAGCATCACCAGTTAACTATTTCCCATGAGCCCAGGACTTAAAAGCATTCAGATAGTCATCCTACAAACTTGGTCTTTCCCTTATAACTAACTCCTTTATCCTTCCCACCTGTGTCTCTGTTTTTCACTTCACCTTCTTTCCAACTATTGCATTCTTTACCCCATATGGAAATACCATATTGTGAAACCTACTTCATTTTAATCTCTTCTTTCCTATAGCTCAATTCTATCACCCTTTCTTTTATTTTATTTTTCTTTTTGCTAGGGCTTCTTGGGCATTGGCTTTTGTGGGTGAGTTCTTCAGTTTGTCTGACTGCAAAAACATGCTGCACATTCACTGAGCTTAGTGATATGGGAAGTAGGCAAAGGCCTGGCTAAAAGAAGAAGGAACAGATGATTGGTAAATGTGATTAAGGCAGGTGAACATGTTGTTGGCAGGTGAAAGTTTCCGTTGGCCCCTTAGGGATGAACTGAATAGCCATTGTGATAGGTAAGGGAATTAATACTTAAGACTAGAACTGAGAAACAGAAGCTCCATACTCCAATTTCATCGATGCCATTGACTCATTCCTGACTGCAGGAACATTACTTAAGGACTCTGTCTGTTTTCCTCATTTGTAAAATGGGGTAATAAATCTTACCCACCTTGGAAGGCCTTGCATGCATTAAATAAATATTGTAAAGTGCTGTGACTGTAAAAAGTACAATATAAATGTCAAGTATTATTATTCTATTTTGTATGATAAAATGCTATTTTAGTCAATAGAAGAGTTAGTGGGCAAAACATTACTGTGTTAATTAAACATGGGATTGTGCTAAATCATTAGGTTAATTTTCCCTGAACATTTTGTAGTCCTTACATTAGAGTTACTATTAACTAACACAGCTTGACAAATGCTTCCATTACTGGATTTGTGTGTGGTGCTATTTTCGGTTAAGGGAAACTATTAGGAATACATTGGTTAATAGGAAGAGTATTAGGGGCTGTGATTCTGAGGCATTTTTTATTTAACTTTTAGATAGCCCAGATTTGCTTGTGAATGTTTTACTGATGCCTAAAAATGATGGCCATGGTCAGATCTTGGTCTGGCTAAAAATATCTGTAATGTTTGGGTGAGGCAACCCCAGGAAGACTGCAAATTCCAGCTCAGTGGGAGATTGACCTATTCAGCAGAAAGATCAGGCTGCTGTCAAGGTTCCCCCCAACAAACACACATAGGAGAATTTCAGATAAGATTGAGGTATCAATTCTGGTAGCTGAAGGCAAATACACACACATATCTTTTTTGGATTCAAAAAGTATTTATTTTTAAGTTCTTCTATTGACTTCTGTACTATTAAAGGATATCCATTACCATTTTGCCTCTATTTGCCCATTAAACCATCCCCATTTCTCAGGTTGTTAAATGGAATGCAATACAGTTCCAATAATGAAGAAACTGAAAAAAAAAAACCCAAACTATCTTTTCCACTCAAGTTTCTTAGCAAGTTAAGGGACATGGCAATCTAGGTCAACATCAATTTAGAATAGTAGCTCATTTGTAAAACATTATCAAGAAGGACCCTTAAAGCCTGTGTTCAGAATCAGCTCACAACACACACACACACACACACACACACACACAATCTGAGGGGAAAAAATAAATTCGTGGAGAACTTGATGATTCAGTTAAGCCAGATAACCCCAAAAGCTTTTGTAGATGAAACTGGAAGGAATACAACAAATGAACGTTAAGTGAAATGGATCTTTTGACTTTGTTGTATGGAGAATACAAAATACTGAGATATTCTCATTGGTGTTATCTCCATAATAAAGACAAATTAGGTGTTTATTTCAAAGTTACAAAATTTTGGAAGAAACTCAAATTATATTCTTCACATGATTTCCTTATATAAGCAACATATATGGGTGTATGTGGGGAGAGGGAGAGAGAGAGAGAGAGAGAGAGAGAGAGAGAGAGAGAGAGAGAGAGAGAGAGAGAGAGAGAGAGAGAGAGAGAGAGAGAGACAGAGAGAGACAGAGAGAGACAGAGAGAGAGAGAGACAGAGACAGAGACAGAGAGAGAGAGAGAGAGAGAGAGAGAGAGAGAGAGAGAGAGAGAAGAAAGAGAGAGAAAGAGGGAGAGAGAGAGAGAAAGAGGAGGAGGAGATAGAGAGAGAGGGCAGAGAGAGAGAGGTATTAACAACTTCAACTTATTTCTCCTTTCACTTTTCCATAAAATTTGTTTGAGAATGATTTTGAATACATTGAAGGTATCCTTAATGAAAACATGAGAAGGAAACAAGTAAGTTTGACAGATGGGTTTCTGCAGGTGAGAAACCTTTAAGATCATAGATATGATTGAGACATATAGAGGATATAAAATTTTGCAGTACTTACTCTAATACTGATTTTTAAAATATACTTCATTTATTTTAACATTCATTTTTTAAAAAATTTAAATTCTAAATTCTCTCCCTCCCTCCAGCCCCTCCCCCATCCACTGAGAAGGCAAGCAATATATCAATTATACACATGAGGTCATGCAAGACAAATTTCTATATTATCCATATTGCTAAAAAAGAAAAGAAATGAAAAAGTCAAGAAAAATAAAATGAAAAAAATATGCTTCTATCTGCACTCAGAGTTCATTAGTTCTCTCTTTGGATGTGGACTGTATTTTTTCTATTATTAGTCTTTTGGAATTGTATTGGTTTGTTGTGTTGATTAGATAAGCTAAATCTTTCATGGTTGATCATTATTACAATGTTGTTTTTACTGTGTACAATATTCTCCTGATTCTGATCACTTTGCATCAGCTCCTTTGTCTTCTCATGTTTTTGTCTGAAACTCTCCCTCTCATAATTTCTTATAGCAAAATATTATTCCATCACAATCATATACCACAACTTATTCAGCCATTCTCCACTTGATGGGCATCCCCTAAATTTCCAATTCTTTGGTACCACAAAAAGAGCTGCGATAAATATTTTTGTACATACAGATCCTTCTTTTTTCTTTGATCTCTTTGTGATACAGACCTAGAGCAGTATTGCTAGGTCCCAAGTTATGCCCAGTTTTATAACCCTTTGGATATACTTCTACATTGTTTTCTAGAATGGTTGGACTAGCTCACAACTCCACCAATAGTGCATTAGTGTCCTAATTTTTCCACATCTCCTTCAATATTTGTCCTTTTCCTTTTATTTCATGTTATCTGATCTGATAGGTATGTGTTTTTATTTTGCATTTATTGAATCAATAATGATTTGAAGTATTTTTTTTTATTTTATAGTGTTGGCTTATTATTCTGAGAACTGCCTGATTATCTTTGACCACTTATCAATTGAGGAATGGCTCTTAATTGTGTAAATCTGGCTCAGTTCTCTAAATATTTGACAAATGAGGCTTTGATCAGAGAAACGTGTAAAATTTCCCCCAGTTTTCTTCTTTCCTTTTAATTTTGGCTGCATTGGTTTTGTTTATACAAAATCCTTTTTAATTTCATGCAATCAAAATTATCCATTTTACCCCCATCATCCTTTCTGTCTTGTTTTGTTCTTGTTTTTCTTGTCTAAATAACTGAGTTTAATTTTTCTTTGATCCCTAATTTGCCTATGATATCACCTTTTATGTCTAAATCATGTACCCATTTTGATCTTATCTTGGTATATATTGTGAGATGCTGACTTATGCCTACTTTCTGTCAAATTGGTTTCTAGTTTTCCCAGTAATTTTGTCAAATAGTGACTTTTTGCCCCCAAAGTTTGGATCTTTGGGTTGATATGTTTTTAAGTATTTGACTTGGTAGAACAAAATAGAGTCTTGAAGATTACAAAATAGATGTCTGAAACTAGGTGATCTCTAATCTATCTATCTATCTATCTATCTATCTATCTATCTATCTATCTATCTATCTATCCATCTACTATATGTAGATATTAAAATCATGCCAGACTATGAATGAAGCAACTACAGAGATAATTTTGTCATGGAAAACGTACTGTATTGTGTCCACATGTAGCAAAAAAAAAAAAAAGTTTCCTATTCATCATAAGTTTCTCCAAGTGTTGATACTGGTGGATGACATTTTATGTACTGATCATTTTAAGCTTTAGAATAGTATAATATATATTTAGTGACATCCACAATAATGATATAATTATCCAGACTGGGGGAAAAATTGATGAAAGTTGCTTATTTTTCAGACCGTAACAAGTAAATAGATAAACAGTCCACAGAATAACTCTCTGTCTCTGTCTCTGTCTCTCTCTCTCTCTGTGTCTCTCTTTCTCTCTCTCTCTCTGTACCTCTCTGTCTCTCTCTCTTTATTTCTCTGTCTCTGCCTCTGTCTCCTCCATGTACACACATATACACACACATGGCTGAATAGGCCTTAATTTTTTGCCAGGTCTACTTCAGACCATTCTGATGATTCAAGTTCAGAAATGGAATGCAATGAAAAACTTATAGATTATAAAAAGCAGTGATAACTTATAATTAAGCATTTTAATGAAACATTTTTATATTACAAAAAGAAATACCACTGCTAATTTCAATCTCTATTTTAACAAGGTAACAAAAATGGATCAGAATGATGTCAACCAGGTCAGTGAGAATTTTACTAACCTGTGCCTGAGCTCCCCATAGATTGGGATCTTTATTTCTCAGGTACCAAGGAAGCTATACTGATGGTTCAAACACTCATCTTCCAAACAAACCAAATTCCCAGGAAGATGTCGTAGGTCCTTTAAAGAGAAACCAGCCCAGTCTGTATAAAACAAATTCCATTCTTACTTTAGCTCTAAAGATGGACGAGTTAAACCCAGAATTGAATAGGAGATTATGGTGGATCATATTTGGGAAACAGCATAGTACTTTCAATGAGCTCAAACTGTGGGCTGCTGCACAACTACATCTTCTCAATTGCAATATTTTGCCAGTGGTACTGTATGACTCTGAATCATTGAATATTGTCCAAACATTGGACAGACACAAGGTAGACGCAAGTAGGTTGGCTCATGTTAATAACAAATTGCACACAAAAATCAAGTCAAAGACTTAAGTGAGAAAGTCTGTGACTGATAAAAGGAGGGTTGATTGAAAAATTGAATGTTGAATTTGAAAGGAAGATAATGTGTTAAATCTCACATCATACACTTAATAACTAGAGGTATGGGCAAGTCCCTTAATCTCCCTGAGTCTCAGTTTTCTTTATATATATAAAAAAATGTAATAATATTTATAGTACTTACCTCCTAGAATTGTTGCATGGATCAAATGAGAGAGTATATATAGGGTATAATGGGATAGTGAATGTAAGGATAATAAATGTAAACTTGAAAGCACAATGTAAATGCCAGTTATTGTTATATACAGAAAAGCAACAGCCCATATAACATATTGGCATCCATGATATTTTAAAAGTAGAAGACTTTCAGCACGGGTAGGCCCTCTGTAAAAGATGTATAGAAAATCATGTACAAGAATTTCATGGTGTTGTATTGTCTGGTGGCATCAGCACCCTACTTTAGCACTCTCCTTTAAAAGTAGACACCCTCCTATTGGTTCCATATTAGGATGCAGTGTGAGAGGAATTTAGAAACACTAAGTTCTGAATGGGATAAACATCTCTGAGAACATTTTTATATATCAGGGAGATAACACAAGGGAAGGAGACCTGAGGCAAATACTATGGTGCCACTGTTATATCTTGCCTCTCCTTCTCATTCCCAACACTCATTCAATTTTCTAACTCATAGTAATTCAATCCTCATTTCAACTACAGCCTCTCACACCACTACCAACCACTCTGAACCAAGGTTTAATTTCTAATAGCCATAAACATTCTCTATAGAATTTTAATCAACTCATCCTTTTCTATAGAAATGAAAGAGTTTAATCTTTATAGATCTCCTCTAGGTCAAATCCAAGACACATGCCATCATAATTCAGATGTGATTTTTGATGTACTATTTAATACCAGGGCTCAAAAGTAAGAGAAGAGCTGTGATGAAATATCATGTAACTCCAGGGAGAGTTTTGGCAGCTTCGCCAAACAGATGACGACAACATCAACAACAAAAACACATAAAAGAAAATAAAAGCATCAAATCACCCCAGCGGAACCCCAGAGCATTACTTGGCTATTTACTGCCATATTTTCCCACATTAAGCACTGTGATTTTTACCAGAGATCAGCTGGTTTGACATATGCTGGCCCTATTTTGAAACCCCAATACCCAAATATTCTTTTTTCTTTAATGTAGGTGCCCACTGAGCTTTCAAAGTATATCTCTGTTGTGTGGCCTCAGCTGCATTACTTTATCCTTACCACCACTGCTTACAACAAACAGATTACATTGGCTTAAAGATAAAATTTCACTAATACTTTTTGAACCTTTAAAAATACATTTGAACATATCCCTGAAAATTTATTAGGCTCCTTCACTTAAAGTGAAGGACAAAACTTGTCCTCTGATGATCCAATTACATGACAAATGGAAAACACTTTGAGGATCTTCAAGAACTATATAAATGTCAGCAATAAAAGGATGAGGAGGATGAGAAGAAAAATAAGGAGAACAGAGAGAAAAAGGAGGAAGAAGAGAGAGAAGGAAGATGAGACCATTAATTTCAGTCATCTGGTTCGTTGAGGAAATTTTCCTAATTTGTTTTATTTTCCTTTGAGGTTCTGGCTTCACAAATACTTCTACAATCCAGTGAAACCCTTATTTTACAATAGCAGTACTAAAAGGATAAGTATAAACGTGGACATTTTTTGACCAAATTAGGCATAGTGTATGATACTTTGGACAAGTTAGTTACCTTAATGTATGATGTTTTCTCTTTTCTCAATTAGTATAACTGACTTTTTAAACATCTTAAGTTGACCTAGCATTTTAAAAAATAAATTCTATTTTTTCTGTTTTGTTTTTGTTTTTTCCCTGTAAGATCACATCACATTCATAGCGAAGACCAAAGCCGATGTCAGAACTCAAATATATTTTACATTTTTTTCTCTTGGTGGACATCTGTACCTTGCATAGTTCTGCAGTCTCTTCTAACCTATCTCTTCTCAGCTGCTCCATGTTTTTCCATCTCTCAGGAGGGGTTAATTCTTTACAGCTGCATCCTGCTTGCCAAGAATCTCACATGTGCAAATTATTAATCTTTTTCTATTGCTACAGTAACTCCCCAGGCTATAAACACCCCCTACCTAAAACTGGCCTCTTTCCAAAAAAACTTTTGTATTTTTCTCCAAAGATAATTTAATCCCCTGTAGTTTACATTGTTATTTAGAGCAATTGTTAAGGTATTAGATCTCAATTCTAAGTAATTATTCACAAATTAAAATTTAATTTGGAAATTTAAATCCTAGCACTGATTAGTGATTGCATGATGTCTGTCCCTCAGTGTTTTCTTCCTTTCTTTAAAAAAAACAAACAAACAAACATCCTGGTTCTACCTCTTTTCCAAATTTATTTTTTTTATATTTATTTAGATTTTTGTTGATGCCTTGTGATGTCAGATAAAGTTTATTGTTGCAAATATTTTAAACTATCAGAAATGTGGGACACATATGTATGTATGTACATATATATGCATATGTATGTATGACCCTATGCACAGATGAACTTTGGGGAAAATAACCTTAGGTGAATATTAATGAAGATGTAAGGCTCATTCATACAGTTTTCTGAATATTTATTTAATCCTATTTTTTTCTTTGGAAATAAATGCTTATTAATGTGCTTGTGTACATATAAGTACATACTTATACACAAATATACAGATATTATAAAATGCATAAGCACATTATACAAATGATGCATGTGCATATATTTATATGAACATGTTATATAATTACATAGGCCTAAATACACATTGTATATATGTATTATTATTTATTTTTAAAGAAGAAAAATAATATTATATAAATGCAACCAAAATTATATCAATCCTTCACCTCCTTACTTGCATAGAAAAATAGAATTTTTAAGTTAATTTGTGCATCTTTTTTTTTCTTGGTCCAGTCTGAGAATTCTGCTGCTCTGGCCACTTCTCTCTCATCTGATTTTCTGATTTTTCCTTTATTTCTTAGCTATTGGTTGAATGCTATTATGACACTTCCAACCTTCAAAATAAATCACTTATTTTGAAAGTTAGATATGTCATAATAAAGCATTAAGACTCTCCAGGCAGTGCATTTCTGGGCGATTACATGCCTCCAGTGGTGTTATAAGGCACAAGTCAGAGGGCCCAGTGATTTTAACCACCTGACAAGTGCAATAATCCCCCAGAACTGCAAGGCCTGGAGCATCTTATTGCTGTTATGAAACAGAATTTATAAATAAAAATAAGGAAAACAGCCAGAGCCGTGCACTTACTGGCCATCATTGACATTGATATGACAGCCAATCAGAAATTTCCATTTATGCCAAGATTGCCAAACCTATAATTTTCACTACCCTAAAAACTATCCTAAGAACATATTAATGTGGTTTGCCTACAATGTGTATTTAAACACAAAGGAAGTTTAAAGGTAGGTTAGTTATAATTCAGACACACCATCTTTTTAATATATACAGGAAACCTCCCTGTAGGCCAATTAAAAGAAGCCTCCAAACAGTGCTGACTTTTAATTCACTTAGTATTTATAACTTGAGTTACATTTACACATTTTTAAATAAGAGAGATGTGGAAGAAGAAGTAGTGAGGACAATAGATTTGAATTCCAGTTTGCATATTTAAACTGAATCTTAACAGGTCTTTTTTTCCCCCTAGCAAAATTGGGGATGGGAGAAGAGGAAAGAGGCTAAAAATATGGAAGAAACAAACTTGGGTAGGTTATTTTCTCATCACCTGAAGTATTATAGTTTTAAAATGTCAATGTGTGCAATTTTGTCTAAGAAGGCACTCACTAGAGTCCACAGCTAAAGCTACAGTGAAACAGAATTTTGTAAAGGACAGATACAAAGAACTGATTTTTTCCTCCTCTCTCTCTATAAAAATAGAACTTCAGAAATGTCATGGCTGACACATTTAGCTGCTGGACATTGAAAATCCTCTTTCTGACTCACAACCTGTGACTGGAACTCTGTCAGAGTAATCAAGAACTGTTATACTGTAGTACACAAGCAGTGGGGGAGGTTTGCTGGCATTAAGTTGTTTTTTTTTAAGCAACATATATATATATATATATATATATATATATATATATGTGTGTGTGTGTGTGTATCTGTGTGAATAAACATACATATATGAAATATATGTGCATATATATTTAAATATGGGTCACATACTTCAAATTAAAAATATGGATAGAAGCAGAAGGGTGGGGGGGGTGATTTTTTTTTTATGTACATATCTGACCACTCAATTTAGCCTACATATAACATGTTGTATTTGGATATTAAAAAGTATAAATGCTAAGAGCAATCCATGCTGGATTAATGAAAAGTAGTTGAAGGTTATCCTTCTGTTGCTAGATCCCAATGTTTGATGAGAGTTGTAGTAATTATAACCAGGAGAGGATGTGTCTTTTAAAAAAAAACAGTCACCAGGAATTAAAAGGTAATTCTGGAATGTTATTCCTCTAATTTGACCTTGTTTGTATTTCAGGATTTCTCTGATGTAAAGGTAAGGTCAGTATATTGGATGACTATCAGCGTACAACTTAAATTCTTCCCCTTGGTGCCAGATGAGAGAACTGCCTAGTTGCAGTTTGCCAATTTTATTTTTCCCTTCACAAACTTGCACTCTTTAGAAAACACATGATATTCCAGTTTGTTCCACTGAGGAAAGCAGAGTTTGGCCAGATTAGAACAGAAACAAGGCACAAAATGGATTAGAACCAGTATAATAAGGAAAGGATTCTGTTTTTCTCAGTGTCAACAACTCTTTGTTATGAGATGCTTTAAATTTCTGGTAAATTTTAAAGTTCTTCCTGTTCATTTAGTCATTTTTGGCAATGGTAGCATTTAAATCACCCAATGTGAATTCATTCATTTAATCAAAAAACACTTATTAAATGTTTATGCTGTGCAATATCCCGGGGGAGATAAATATAATGCAGTCTCTTCCCTCAAGGAGCTTGAAAAGGTTTTTGTTAGAGCAACCCCAAAATGAAGCTCATTTTAAAATGCTTTATGTCTGGGGAAGATATTAAATTATTTAACTGGTAATTGATTTAGGGCCCACATCATGTGGTTAATCCTTATCATTGAGGTTCTTTTTATTGTAACCACTGGTGTTAGACAACTTAATAGGCCTTAGAAAACAGTTGGTTCATCTTCTTTGGTTCTCTATTACTAACAGGAAGCCTGGTTGGTTCTGTGCTCCAATATGCCCAAAACAGAACTTCTCTTTCCCCTGAACAGACTCTTCTTGCTAACTTCCCTATGTCTGTTGAGGGATGGGCATCCTTATAACATCCAGGTTTGCAACCCTAGAGTTATGTTCAACTCTTCATTTTTCCTCAACTCTGCCTCCTCCCCCATACTTACCTATCAAATCTTGTTGATTCCACCTATACAATGTCTCTCTCGTCTGTCCTCTTCTCTCTACTGACATGATAAACACCTTGGTTCCTCATTACATCCTACTGTTGCAATAACCTCTTTATTTGTCTCCCTACCTCAAATCTCTTCTCAATCTATCTTCCACACAACTGCCAAAGAAAGATTACTAAAGCATAGACCTGATTGAGCTGGTCTCATCTCAGCCCGCAAAAAAGCTCCCATGACTCTCTGTTGCTGAGAATAAAATACTAACTCTTCAGATTGACACTTAACACCCTTTATAATCTCACTCCAACCTACCTTCCAGGCTTATGATACATCACTACTCTTTACACCCTCTATGTTCTAGCAGAACTGATGGCTTACCTGCTATTCCCCACATAAACCATTCCATCTCCTTTCTCTATGTTTTTGAATGGCCTGTCCTTTATATTTCACACCCCCAACCTCTGCATCCTTGAAGCCCTAAATCCCAACAAGTTCAGCTCAAGTATCACCTTTTTCATCAGTCTTAAATATATATATATATATATATATATATATATATATAGACACACATACACATGTATATATATATATATATATACACACACACATGTGTATGTATATATCTATGTCTATCTATATTCCCTAAATACAAATTCCATTCCCCCAATTGCTTTTGCATTTACTTTGTATATACTTTGCATTTATTTATATGTATATGGGACCATATCTCTCCCCTCCAATAGTATGTATCTCCTGCCTACCTGGCACATAGCAGCTATTTAACAAATGCTCGATGATTGTTTGCCTGTCTTCAGAAACTATTCCTGTCCTCAAACAAGGTACCTGTCACCTTCTTTTCTGAAATCTCAGCTTCTTATTATGCTTTCATACTCCTCCACACTCTAAAATTATTTTCTTTTCCTTTCTGGTCAGCACTTAATACTCTAGAACTTCCTTAACTCTATCCCTCCATCAACACTTACTTCTGTTACCATTCCTCCTTTAGGATCTCACATTTGTGTGTGTGTGTGTGTGTGTGTGTGTGTGTGTGTGTGTATGACAGGAAGCAAATCTGGATGCTAATCTGTTAATGCAGCAACATTGACCTTTTGCTGTTTCTCAAATTACAGTATGCATGTGGCTACTTAGTTCAACCATAGCTATACCAGCCTTGCTGATAGATAGTATGGTATTTGTGGCCTGCATTAAATATTTCAGGCCATTGACATAAGGTTTAATTCACTATTTCAGGCAGTTACTAAAGGGTTTTCTAGTGACCTGTAGTTTCCTAAGTGCCTACTCTTATTACCTGGAAATGAAGTAAGTTGGAGGGAGAATCAAGTTGAATAACTATTACCCTAGTGCCAAGAAAAAGTAAATACAGATTTTCAGTACATTTACCATCCTCCAAGGGAGTAATTTACACACTGGAAGAATCATGCTCATTGATTATTAGGTTTTTCTGTAGCAACCTTCCTTAGTTTATAAATTACAATTAAGCAATTTACAATCCACAGGTTAAATACATGTTTCAAGAAGATGTATTTATTATGCTCAAAAGTTTGCCTTATATATAGTTCCATCAGAGAGGATCCCTATGCAAACTTGACTGGCAAATTATACATTTGGGGGAAAGGAAATAGAGAAAGGTAATAAGAATGTATGTCTTCCTACTGGGCACATTAACACATCATTTCTGTGTTATAAAAATAAAAAAAAAAAGGAGTCCTTTGCTGATACATGTATGTAGCATTCTGTTCCCATGGAACTCTTAGTCTCTAAAATCCTTTATATTTTAAAGCCGATTAATTAGCAGTTCATGGGCAAAAATGAGGTATTTTATGACTCTGTTCCCTCAGAGTGAATAATAATCTCAGTTTAAAATTCTAGTGGGCAAAATTCTTCCTGTATTATTATACCCAGCTCAGCACCAGAGCTTTCATTCCTTTCAAATAAGACCCTAAATCTAATTCTTCTTAAGCATACTCATTTGAATATTTGAATTTTAATCTGTCACACCCACCTTTTTAACACCAATTCCTACCCTTTCCTGGCCATTTAATTCTTTGTCATCACCCTACATCGAATCGATGGGTGACCTGGGTAGTGGTGTTTCCTTATGACAGAACACATAGCCTTACAAATGAAGTCCATCAATTCAACCACATGGTGCCAATTCTTGGCTGTGAAAGAATTCTTGCCACTGATTTTACCCTTCCCTTGAGGTAACCACTCTACTCCATGACCCCAAGTTGTATGGTGCATTGAGGTTTTAAAATTCACTGCTAACTAAGGTGGATGCATTTCCTGACCCCACTAGTGGGAATTGAACTAAATTCTCTCAAGTGCTGTAGGAACTAATTAATATGCATCTTATTCCAGGAAAGAATCATTATTTTATGGATATTGGTATAAGGGGGATGGCTGCCATAATGGCTAATCACTCTGGACAAACTCCTGTTTCTGATAATCATAGATCTAGCACTGGAAGGGACCTCAGAGGTCATATAGTCCAACCCCCTCATTTTATAGGTAATGAAACTGAGAAATAAAACCTTTCTTTAGATAAGGAATTTTAACTTCTAATTTAAAATGAAATTCTATGTATAATTGTTATCATTGCTTCAAGTTTGTTTCCATGAATCGCCATATTTTCCACTATTTAATTCTATTTTTCTAATTAGACTTACATGATGTACCACAATGACAAATTTGAGGGTCTTTGTGGCAGGATTTAGAAATTAAATGAAATTAAGATGATAATAAAAGGTAGCAAGTGGGTTCGCTTTTTTCCTATTTTCAGTCAGAACTAAAGTAAATCTACTCTCTGAGTTTAAAGTGAGCCTTGTTGGACCTTTTTGGAATCATACAATGACTGGTGAACCTAACTCATTCATTGAACTGTGAACATCTGGAATGGGAAAGAGAAAGGGAGGAAGAAAGCTAGCATTTGAATGATTTTAGACTAAATTTCTAGACTCAGAAATAGAATCAGCTGTTTCAGGAAGGCACCTAAAGCAACCCCCCACCACATTTATGTGCAGGGAGTGGAAATGCAGGGAGAACTGGCATCAGATCTAGGTGCTTGTGCTAAGAGGAAGTCTTGCTATTATATAACATAGAGCCAGGAAGTGATATCAGCATGTACCTACATCTTGATATGCATGTATGTGATGCTATGGCTATTGGTGTGTATGAATAACAAAGTGTAAACAAACATTTAATATGAATAACCTTTGTAAACACAGAATTAATCGTGTATATGACTGAATAAATCCAGGACATGGGAACTTTGAAATCAACTAAATCAGACTTTTCATTTTTCACCTGAGGAAACAGAGGCTGAGAAGCTAAATGGGATGCTCAATGGCACAGTAGCAGTAAAAGTTAGAATTGGGACTTGATTCTAGATCTTTTGACTCTTAATCTAGTACTTAATCTCTCTGGGTGTGAGTTTCCACATCTATAGAATTAAGGTGTTGGATTAGATAATTGCTAGTCCCTTCCAGGGACTAGCAATTATCTAACTGCTTCTCTTATCCTAGCTTTTCTATAAGGAACCATTTAAAAAATTACATTCTAGTATAGGTAACACTGGTGAGTGGTTCTGAAGAAAGTATTCAAAATTTTCTGTTTTCTCTTCTCCTCTGGGATGGAGGAAGTCGAATCTCAGGTCACCCAGGCCTCCTCTGTCTCCACCATGCCCCCATTTCTTTCTCACTACCTGGGCTAAAGATTGGATCATCCTCATCTTCTTACAACTATTAGCTTGCTTTTAGCCTAGGGGTGATACATGCCCTCTGGTCTACAAGGTCTCTTTCACTGCAGTTTTTTGGAGTTTATATCAGATAAAAAAGTTATTAACAAAATCACAATAGCTTAGAGCCTGGAAAATTCCTAACATTAAGATAAAAGCTTGGCTGCTTGCCCTAATTTAAATTTTATGTGTTTCCAGCTAACCCCAGGCTTCTTTATATTTGGGTCAAAATCAGTATACAGGAAACTCTTAGGTAAAAGACTAGAACAAAGTATATTATAGTGCCTGTTAGTGGACAAGTCTTGGGAGGGGAAACTAGGGAATGGGTAGGGCTTTTGGAATTCATTTCAGTTTGTGAATAGGTAAGTACAATTAGTAAGCTTGAACCAGAGTCCTGTGTTTCAAGGATGCCTGCTGGGGTCCTTAGTCTTACCTGGCTCTCTCCCTTCCATGCCAGGGCTTTGATTTCAGGTTCTATCCTATTGATCTTATATTGTGTTGCTAACTCCTTAATGACATTAAAGTTTTAAGAAGTGTTTTTATCTATGCTGTATTACTTATTCCTCTAACAAATCAGTGAGGGAGGGGCTATTAGTATTCCTTGTTTTAAAAGAAATGAGGAAACTGAAGCTTACATAGTTTAGGTGACTAGCTTGTAGTCATTAAGTCATTGAAGGAGGATTTGAAGAAAGGCCTTCCTGGTTCCAAATCTAGCCTTCTACCTACTTGCCACCTAGCACCTCTAGAAGCATGGTTCACTAAATTCTATGAAGGCAGGAAATGGTATCTTTCCTGGCTCCTTATTCTTGGTCAGCTTTCTTGCAGGCTTTCTCTCTTTCTTTAAAAGAAAGCAAGTGAGATGATACAACCGGTCAGCCCAGTGCAGAAAGCCTTGGAAGCTGGGGTGGCTGGGCCTCATACCTGGAGAGGGGGAAGAGAGAAAAAAGTAAAAACCTTACACACTGGGCCTTCAGGCAGTGGGGGCCAGTTTAATCTGGCAGATTTGTTTCTTATCTTCCCTGTGAGTTTCTGTTGATATTTGTTCAATTAAAAAAAAAAATAGTTTTCAGTCCACAAACAGAAAAACAAACTAAAAAAAAAAACAACCCTCTCACTTATAATTCAAATCTTCCTTCTGGCTCAAAAATCACGATAGCCCAAATTTCTCTCACAGGAGTAAGGGAATACTTGTCCCTCTCAACTACAAATCGCAGAATCCAATCAGTCATCAAATTCTTATTTCTCACACAACTGTGGAAACTCAAATGGCACAAAGCTACCCTCCAATAAGGTATCTACTTAGAAATTATAAGATTCTGGGGTGGCTAGGTGGTGCAGTGAGTAAGAGCACCAGCCCTGGAGTTGGGAGGACCCAGAATCCTTTCTGGCCTCAGATACTTAACACCCACACAAAAAAACTGGCTGTGTAAACTTGGGCAAGTTACTTAACCCCAATTGCTTTAAAAAAAAAAAGAAATTATAAGATTCAAGATTTTTTACAGGTTACAATAGAGAGAAACATGTTTGATGACTCTAGGACAATTAGCTTCAACAGAATCATAAAATACACTCACTAAAGTATTTGCCAATGCCATGTAGAAGATGCTGCATAGTCCATGTTAAAGGAATGCCATAGGTGGCGACAACTTCAAGCTCTTATTATTTGTGGATGCACTGAGTTGATTGCATGAAGACTTGGTATATCATAGAGTTTCCTGAATTATATTCATAATCATTCTAAAAAGTTTAGCTGTACAGGAAAAACAAATTGGATAAAGAACTCTTATTGTTCAGACTATGATATACAGTTCATCCATTTGTTGCATGCATCTTGGATAGATACTACAAATGCACATGAATTGAGCACAGAATCAAACAGGAGAAGAACATACTGGACTGCATTCGGGAAAAGTTATTTTAATGACTCCAGGCTTCTTCCAAGCCCAAAATTCTTCCAATGGTATTGAATGACTTTTAAGTAATGGATTAAAATTGAAGATTACCCAAAGGACAATGGAGAAGTCCATGCTAGGTACAAGTAGGCTACAGTACATTAAAAACAAAAAATTAAGGAGAAATGGTACAAAGGATATCAGTCAATCAATAAACATTTATTAAACACCTGCTATGTACTAAGCAGGGACAGCTAGGTGGCCCAGTGGATAGAACAACTCTGAAGTCAGGAGGAACTGAATTCAAATCTAGCTTCTGACACTTACTAGCTTTAGGAAGTTTTAGAAGTTTTAGGAAGTTTTAGAAGTTTGAGAAACTCAGTTTCTCATCTGTAAAATGAGTTGGAGAAGAAAATGGCATAACACTATAGCATCTTTGCCAAGAAAACCCCAATTGGGATCACAAAGAGTCAGATATTACTGAAATGATTCAACAACAACAAATGTCATCAAGTAAGTATATGAGCAAAAAGAGGCAGCCCTGAGTTTTGGACAAAAGCTAGGTTTGCCTGATGGACAACTTGTGCATTCCTTTGGTACCCTCTCAATGTTGAGAGAAAGCAAGGAAAATTCCCAACATGCCGTGGTGAATTTATAGATTGATGAAAGCCATGGACAATAGTGTCATTAATTTTGTAGGTAAAGATGGGTGGTGAACTGTCTCACTGGAGGGAATATCAACATTGATGATGTCAGTCAGTCAATAAATGTTTACCAATCTACTGCTATGTGCAGGTACTGAGCTAAGTGTTGGAGATAAAAAGAAAGGCAAAGAATAGTCCCTGCTCTCAAAGAACCCACTATCTAATGAAGAAGATAAGTGCAAACAACTTTGTACAAAGAAGGCATGTACAGGATAAATTGAAACAATCCATAGACAGAGAGCACTATAGTCAAGAGGGATTGAGAAAGGCTCCTTGGGGGTAGAGGGAATTTTAGTTGAAACTTAAAGGACTCCAGGGAAGTCAGGAGGCAGGGAGGAGGAGAGAAGTCTGTACCAGGGTGACAGTGTCAGAGAAGAGAAGGGGACATATGTGACAGATGTTTAAACAGTAAAATTTATAAGTCTTAGCAACATATTGAATATGGGAGAGTGAGGAATCAAGTATGACATTTAGGTCGGGAGCTTCAGCGACCAAGAGAATGGTAGCACTCTCAATGATAACAGGGAAGTCAAGAAGAGGGGAGCGTTGGGAGAAGGGAGAAGATAATTCACTTTTGGATAGGTTGTGTGTAAGATGTCTACAGGAGGGGCAGCTAGGTGGCACATTGAATAGAGCACTGGCCCTGGAGTCAGGAGGACCTGAGTTCAAATCCTGACTCAAACACTTAACACAAAACTAGCTGTGTGACCTTAGGCAAGTCACTTAACCCCAATTGCCCTCCAAAAAGCAAAAAAAAAGTGTCTACAGGACATCTAATTTGAAATATTCAACAGGTGTGAGACTGGAGGTCAGCAGAGAGGTTAGGCCTGAATAAGTAGATTTGACAATTATTAGCATAAAGACAGTAATTGAATCCATGGGAGCTAATAAGATAACCAAGTAAAATGAGTATAGAATGAAAATTGAAGTAGATCCAGGACAAAGCCTGATAGGAAACCCGTAGTTGATGGCATAGCCTAGGAGAAGAGCCAACAAAGAAGACTTGAGTACATACTTACCGTAATAGTCAGGAACCCCTTCAGTCACAGGTCCCTGAGTTCTAAGTACTGGTAAGAACTCACATCACAGCTTCAGGTCCCATACCAAAGTCTTCTAGTCAGGTAGAGGATATAATTATTTTGAAGAAAAGACACAATAAATAGCAAACTAATAAATGTAACCAGAGCCTTCCTCCCAAAATCATTCATCTTATTCTTCCACAAATGTAAAAATTAATGAAGTATGAAGAGGAGTCATGCATAACAATCAGTCTAGGGAATATATATGTAGGGAACCCATGTGGCCAAGGTACCCACATGAAGGGTAATACATGTTGGGAATATATATGGTCAGGATATATGCATGGAATATGAAGTTATGCATCTTATACTATACAACTGTGAATGTCTTCAGGTAATGTCACACACTCTTCTCTGTTAGGTCTAAACCCCAATAGACATTGTGTCGCTGTTTCTGCCAGCTGAATGTTATCTTTGATTTAGTCTGTATTCAGTTATCCAGCCATGTTTAGGTTTAGTAAATCTCTTCCCTAAGGGAGAGGGCTACCTTTTACTCCTTTTCAATGAACTTCAGCTATAGCCTTCAACTTGTCTTTAGGGTCACTTACTATTCTGTCTTCCATACAGTTGAAGAGTAGTAATAGTTAGTAAGCCTCTCCCCTGACAATGGAAGGATTATAGTTCTCAGTCAATTCTTAGTCAATGGCTATGAAATTGTTCCCCTTGAACCAGGCTACTTATAGAAGGTAAGAATTAATCGAGCTAATATTGTGACTACTCTTTGAAATTTTCTTTAAACTTTAAGTTTCTTTAAACTTTTTCTCTATTCTATATCCTTTGGGTCCCCTCAGTGTAAGTCTCATATGTGTTATGGTCAAAAACTCATTTCTGTTCTTGACTCTTATACTGTTAGCTAGGGCAAGTATTTTCAAAGCTCTGCTTCCTCAATTGGAAAAGAATTTGGGTGAAAGAGTGGTGAGGATATGGCTTTTAACCTCCTCCATCATGTTCTTCTGTTATTTGCAAGTTTCAAGAGTTGGCTTGGTTGGAAAAGACAGAAAAACCTGCTGACCTTTATCCTACTTATCCCTAGTAATAAACCATAACCTATTATCTCTCTTATCTCTTTACACAAAGAAAAAAAGAGATTATAAAAAATAACCATATTAACAATATATTTACAGAGAAAAGAATTTTTCAAACATTTATTTCACTTCAAATAATGACATTTCATTCATTTTAATCATCAATATTCTCTATTACTTTCATTGTTTCTTTGTTCCTGATTTTCCCAGAATATGTCATCTTCACTGTTATCTGCTATATTTAGAGGAGTTTTTTTTTTTAATGGAGTTATGGATTGTAGATCCATGAGGTAGTCTTTGTTATGCTGTTAAAATTAGATTACACAGCAGATTCATCTATGAGCTCTTTATTTCTCTTTCTGCTGTAGGGACATAGGATACATCCAGCTATAGAAATAAAATGGAATCTTACTTTGGTCATTTTCCTTAAGGGACTTATTCATATTCACTCAACAATTTAAAGCCATGATAGCATTCCACATGGAATAATTTCATGATCTCATTTGCCTAATATTTTAACTTGGGGGTACCATTCCCTCTAAATGCATGTAGTAGTAAAGACCAAGACTTCCTATTCTATGTCTAGTTTCTCTTCAACACCCTTGTCCCCACCCCCTCACTCCCCGTTTTTTTGTCATATAAAAATGGTTGTCCTGAAGAGTGTTTATTTTGGTGGTATTTTTACCTAAGTATAATGTATACTGATAATTCCAAACCAGCAGGTATCATCCACTCATTTATTCATTCAATAACTATTAAACAGCCACTGTGTGCAGTGACAGTATGATATTAGCTACTAAGGGATAAGCAAAGCTTTAGTAAGAAATTGTCCCTATCCTCAGGGAATAAGCAATTTATGAGGGGCAAAAGATATCAATATAGGTAACTATCATCACAGTATTGCATAGTGCATGCATTAAAATTACATTAGAAAGGGTTATGTGAAAAAATCATTTGTAATCAAAGGATCAATCAATCAATAAGTATTTACTAAGCACTTACTATATCCTAGGCACTGGCTAAGCTTTGGGAGTACCAAGTAAAAAAAATACAAATTAAAAAGTACAAAGAATAAAACAATCCCTACTCACAAATAAGTTTTCATTTTACTAGAAGAAATAAGTACACATAAAAATATGTAGCATAAATATAAATTAATATATAAATACACACATCTATTTAATACAAAATATTATGAGAGGGAACCAATGGCTCAAGAAGTTGGGGGGATCAGGAAAGACTTCATGTAAAAGGTAATATTTGAGCTTCAATTTAAAGGAAGATGATGTCACATCTATTTAAGTATATAGAACTCCTTAAGTATATAGAACTTATATAGAACTCCTTCACTCATAGGCCACTCATGTTCTAGGTACTGGTCAGGATTCTCTCTAGATCATAGAATTCAAGTCCAAAACCAAAACGTTTACTTTTCTTAGTCAGTTAGAGAGTCAGTTGTGTCTTTTAAAGAAAAGACACAAAAATAGCATACTAATTAATGTAACAATAGATAATTCCTCTACAAACTTTTATCTTGATCTTTCACAAACATGCAAAGAGGGAGTATATTCCAAGCATGAGGGGCAGCCAGTGCATAAGGATGAAGATGGAAGACATGGTGTCATAAGTGAGGAACAGAAAGTCAATTTGGTTAATTCAGAGAGCTTAGAAGAGGTAGTAATGTCCAGTGAAATCAGAAAGGTAGGCTGGAGAAAGGTTGTATAGGTCCTTTAATAAGAAAACAGAGGAATGCATAAGCTAAGTAGAGGAGAGGGAGAAAGGTTGTGTTTGCCTGTGTCTGTGTGAGTGAGACACGGAAAATGCTTTGTAGAAGAAACTGAATTGTGTAGCTAATCCAATAGTCCAAGGAGGTGGTAATGAGGGTCTATACAGGTGTGATTTCAGTGGTAAAAGAGAAGGGGACAAATGTCAGAGATGTTGTGAAAGCTAGCAGGATTTGAGAAGCACAGGAGAATATGGCCAGTTAGTAGGAGAAAAGATAAACTGATGTGACATTTTCTATTCTTACCTAGCCCTTAGTTATTGAAAAGATATTGCTTCAGACAAACTGAGGCCTGGGAAAGACCTTAATTTAGAAAGACCAAGGTCACCCACTGCATCCCAGGCCATTTCCAGTTATCTTTTTTTTTTTTTAAAGTAATTGGGGTTAAGTAACTTGATCAAGGTTACACGGTTAGCATTTTTTTGTGGGGGTGTTAAGTGTCTCAGGCCAGAACCGAACTCGGGTCCTCTCGACTCCAGGGCGGGTGCTTTACTCACTGTGCCACCTAGCCACCCATTTCCAGTTATCTTGACATTCGTCTTGCCACTAGTCTTCAATGACTGGAGGAAAAAGTGAGTCTGATGACCTTGGATATCTCTCTGCCTCAGTTAAGTCCAAGTCAAGATATCACTTTCATGTCATTAGACCTTTTCCAGAATGAAAGATGAACAGCAGCAACTTGTAGAAAAGAGAGCCTGAAGAGGCAAGCTACCCAAAGATCCAGGTGTGATTTGGAAACCTGGCATTTAATTCCAAATTTTGGTGAGTATTTTCATGAAATTTCATCCCAGGGCATGGGTGGGGGGTGTGTTCTGGTTTTTGATAATGCTATGTGGGCTTCAGTTTCAGGTATAGCAGAATAACTAAATACAAGGTTTGCATGAAATCTCTTTTCAACTATTACAACAAAAAATACTGTAAAGTATGTTGTTTTCATTTCCTCTGTCTTTATGATTTACTGACTTCACTTTTTCCTGTTATAGTTTTGTTGTGTAAGGAGTGTAAGCATTCTTCAGTTTCTGATTTAGCTAAATTATTATTTTATTACAAGTCAAAATGCTATCTTCATCCCTGATTGATAAGTGGGGTTTCCCTACATCCCTCTGAGATTAGCTTCATTTTTATGATCTAGACAAGCAGTCAGCAAACCATAGCCCAAGCACTAAATCTAGCTGTTTCTTCTTGCTTTTGTACTACCTAGGAACTATGGTGTTTGTTTGTTTTTTTATATTTTAAAATAAATATATCAATTCAGCTAGTTTCTACAGATATTGACATTGAGAGGTTAATTTAATAGAGTCACATAGCTAGAAGGTATCAGAGACAGAACTAGAACCCAAGTCTTCATAATTGTAGTACTCTCTTTTTAGTGATTATACCATGTTACTTTTCCTTTTTTTAGATAAATTGATATCTAAAAATAAAGACATACAACATCTGGCCTCATCTCTTATTGACTGACTCATTGGAAGACAGGAACTGCCTGTTGAGAAACGCAAGTGATTCTTTTCTTTTACTAAAACTATAAAGGGACATAAAACTCCCCTCCCCATAGGTTCTGAGATTTCATTTAAAATCATAGTAATGACCCTCGCTTGTTTGATTATGGGGTAAAGGTCGAGTGAAAACCCAGGTTTGGGGAAAGAAGCTCTGTAGAAGCATAGGGATATAAGAGTTCTCTCTATGCTCCCAACTCTTCATATTTCTAATTTTTGGACTAGCATTTAGATTGACTTCTTTCTTTCCAGCCTTCCCAAAAGAAGCTAATGATCAAAAGTAATTTATGATATAGCAGAATTTCTTTATAATACTGATAAGAAGGTTAGGGCTAACAAGTAATATTATAATAATTTTTTTTTCAAAATATGTATCTTAAAGTATGTCATTATTTTGAGAAGATTATGTTATTATTTAGTTCATTGTGATGTAGCTGGGACAGCTAATATCAGGAAGGCATGGGTCCAAGTCCTGACTCTGACACAAACTAGTTATGTGATCAAAGGCAAATCACATGTGTTCTTAGTTCCCCAGGCAACTAAGGTTATAAAGACAAACATCTCTATTGGCAGCAGGACTCACCCCTTGAATTCCCTAAACTATTCCCCATCTCCTCTATCCCCCCCCCCAAAAAAAGTTCAAAAGAAAGAATTTTGGACTGGGAGTCATGAGATCTGGGTTCTAGTCTTATTATTGTCATTAAATTATCTGATTTTTCTTAGGCTAATTGCTAATTTTGTTTGCCCTCAGTTTTGTGAATTGTAAAATGAAAAAGCTAGACTAAGTGCTTTTTTCAGTTTCTCTGATATATGATTAAGAAATCATGATTTTTACTTTCTTATTTTAGGTTTTCTCTTCTTCAAAGAAAGTTCTAGAATAAACAATGATTCTCATATTTTCGGTTCATTTGAAACTTCTTTTGCACCTAGGAATAGCTAAGTGGCTACCTTCACTTACACTGCATTTTTTAACCTAGAACTTTTTTTTTTTTTTAAAGCACTGATACACTGGTATAATTCTTTTTTTTTTTAGTCTCTTGCTACAGAGGATTTGTTGCTTCTGATTTTAACCCAAAGAACTGTATTATGAATTGGTCCTCTAGAAGCAACTAAACAGTCATTAGCATTTCAATAGCAACTTTCATCTAAGGTATTTTGAAGATGCCACCTGATGCCAAATATTAATATTCTTATATTATGAATAGAAAAAAGCAGGTTCATGGATATTCATTGTCAAGTGGCATTTATCTAGCACCTGTGGCCCAGTGCATGAACAATATGATGAATGGTTGGTCTGATGTCACACCATAAACAAGGGGCAGAGCTAGTAATACAACTGAATTACAGAAAGGGTTAAGTGAATTGACTGATGCTGTGAAGTTGGCAAGTCATTTTTAATTGCTCTTTCTAAGTCTTTCCAAGTCCTACTTCCTGTTGAAAACTCAAAATCATTTTACTTGCACTAACTTTCCATCAATACCTCTGTTTGGCTTGGATTCTAGGAACATCATGCTCCACCCAGGAAAAACTGATCACTTGATCACCTGAAATCTCATCTTCAAACTATCTGTTAGATAATTAATACCTCCTGACCTTCCTCAACCCAGCCTCTTCTCCCTTTTGGCTGGAGGGTGAAACTCTTTTCTTTTTTTTTTTTTAAGCAATCAGGGTTAAGTAACTTGCTCAAGGTTACACGGCCAGTTATTTCTGGGTGTGGTGCTGAGTGTCTGAGCCCGGGATTCGATCTCCAGGTCCTCCCAACACTGGAGCCGGTACTCTTACTCGCTGAGCCACCTAGCCGCCCCTAAAGGGTGAAACTCTTAAGTCCTCCTAAAACTTTCCTTTTCAGACTGAGGTCTGAACTTCCCAGATAACTCTCTCTTCTTTCCTTCAGCAGTTTTTCTTGGCTTGGACTTCGCCAAATTAAAAAAAAAAAAACAATCACACTCCTGCATGAGGTATTCTCTGGTTGGGTGGGGGAGGGTTTCCTTTTCCAGTTTCGTGTGTGTGTGTGTGTGTGTGTGTGTGTGTGTGTGTGTGTTATCTCCCCCATTAGACTTTAAGCTCCTTGAGGGGAGTGTTTTTCTTTTCCTTATTTATATCCCTAAGGATTAGTTAGTGACTGGCACATAGTGGACAATTAATATTTATTAAATCTAATTGATGAAGTAGTTTCCTAAAGGGGCCTAGAGGTGAAATAAGAATCAGTACACACTATAAATGTATGTTGGAAAGAACAGTCTAAGTCTAAGGTCTTTGGACATTTGTATCAAAGGTGATATATGGTTTGGTACTCATTTGGAAGACTAAATCACAAAAAGGTCACATTTCTATGGATTTCCAAACAAAAGCTATGGGAAAATATTTTTTAGGCTTGGTATTTTTCTTGAGGAGGAACTTGAAATACTAGTTTAGGTTTTGGTATAACTCTATTAGGACAAGGGTTCTTAACCTGGGGCTCATGAACTTAAACTTTTTTTTTCTATAACATATTTCATTTTTTGCTTTGGGGCATTTTTTTGGTGAGGCAATTAGATTAAGTGACTTGCCCAGGATCACACAGCTAGTAAATGTCAAGTGTCTGAGGCAGGATTTAAATCAGATCCTCCTGACTCCAGGGCTGATGCTCTATCAACTGTGCCACCTAGCTGCTCCTTGATAATGTATTTCATTTTATTTGTTTTCCTTTTTTGTTTTTTTAAAAAAATGCACTAAAAACATCATTCTGAAAAGGAGCACATAGTCTTTACTAGAGTGCAAGAGGGATCTATGACATATAAAAAAGTTTAAAATGCTTGCTCTACGTGGATCTTAGAATTACAGAAGTGATCTCAGCAGCCTTACTAATTTTATCTACATGTGAATAACAATCTTCAGTCACAGAGCACTCAACAAGTAATGCTCAAAATATTTGAAGGAGGGAGGAGATGGAGAGAGAAACCTATTACAGACTCAAGGCAGTCCATTTCACTTTTCAAATTCCTAGGAAGTTTTTCCTCATATGTATCCTAAAATTTCCCATTTGCAACTTTCTAGTCCTTCTTCCTATTTTATCTTCCAGCACAAAACAAAACAAGGCTAATCCTTCTTCCATATGATAGCATTCCTCATGCTTTAGGACAGATATAATGTCTCCTGAGCTCTTTGTAGAGCACCACAATCTTTAGATTATAGGGAAGGTTGAGACTATGTGTTATGCTGCCTTGGTATCCTAGCGCAACATTATGGACTTTGTTACTTAAATATTTGTTGAAGGAAAGAATGATTAAATGAATGAGCAAATGAATAAAGTGAACAAATGCCAGACAGCATATTTTCAGCTGACTCATTCTCAGTAGTTTGGTGAAAATACCATCCATTGCTGTGCAAGCTGAATGCTTAATAAACCTAAACACAGGAATGTAACTGTGGTCCTATTTGGTTGTCAGAATCAAAAGCAAGACAAAGGGAGGTAGAGACATGAAAGAAAGGTGAGGACTTATCTGAATGAATAGAGAATATGGCTAGCTAAAGAAAATAACTGGGGTATTATCTAATAAATTGAGAATACAGTGGAAAGCCCTAACCTGGGCAATTTGGGTCAAAAAGTCTTTTCTCTGATATCCAGCTACAACACAACTTTCATTAACCTGAATGTTACTGAATCTATTACTCTTTGTCTCTTGGTGCAATATTATCCATTATCCTATATTCAGACTGCAAAGACATGCTCTACTTCCATCTTCTGCACATAAAAATATACTTAATGAGAACAGTGTAGAGGAATGTCAGTACTTCCCATATTTTTCACATTTCTCCATTCATATTGGATACCAGACAATCAAATGATATGATATACTCTTCCTTTTACTCTCTTGAACACATTGCTACATTAAAAGAAATACATATGACATGTTTTCTTGTTTAATCATATTTTGGATTTTTGATGTCTGAGTAGTATACTTGGTTCTTTATATCACATCTTCAAATTTTTTTTTTTTTGCTTTTTGGAGGGCAATTGGGGTTAAATAACTTGCCCAAGGTTACATGGCTAGTATTTTTGTGTGGGTGTTAAGTGTCTGAGGCCGGAACCGAACTCAGATCCTTCTGATTCTGCGGCTGACGCTCTACTCACTGCGCCACCTAGCCGCCCCCACATCTTTAATTTTTGAAGGTATAAAAATGTGTCTTTTTTTTTTCAATTAAATAAGCACATTTTAAAGACCAAATACAAAGACAAAAGTAAACCAGCCTCTACCCCAAGTGAGCTTAAGTTCCATTTTATACAAATGGTAGCACTACTGGGGAGATAGGCAGCTCAAAGCTAAACCCATTCAAGCTTCATCTCAGGTGCCACTTCCTACATGAACTCCATTCTGATCCCCCCTCTGTTGCTAGTGTCTCTGTGCTTCCTCAAATTATTTTGTATTTTTGCACATGTTTTGTATCTACTTCACAGTATATTTATCCTCCCCCCAGCCACCAATAGAATGTAAACTCTTTGAAGCTAGGGATTATTTGTCTTTTGTCATTATATACTCAGTGCCTAGTACATTGCTTGACATATAGTGGGTCAAATTAAATGTGTATTAAATACGTAAGTTAAAATAGGAAAATATTTTTGTATCCCATTGCTGTTATCTTTTTTCCCCAGTCCAAGACACAGTTTATTGTGTCATCAATGGAAATGGGCAGATTCTTAAGGAATCTTAATTCTTAAGGGAATTTTATGGAATCTGTGCTATTTGTGATGCCAATACAAACTGGCCAGATTTTAAGAAAATGAGCATTTGATGAAGATGAAATTGGTACTTTTATACAGAAAGATTATGGGAAGATTTGAATGGGATTAAGGTGTGGCAATAGCTTGAGGCAGGGCCAGGTACGACAATGGAAGAAGTTAAGTGGTAGGACAGCCCCAGTGAAAGAGCAGTGAAAAGGATTATTGACTGGGATGGGCCAGGTGCCTCAAGTGAACACTAGAGATCTGGGTTCAGGGGCTCTCTGGTCCAGGTCCCAAAGACATGGTCTTTTCCTTTTAGGGGTCCAGCATGAACCCTATCCCCATCATTCCCACCTCAAACAAATGGGAACCAAAACATTTCGGGGTAAGGGACAAAGATTTCAACTTCTGAAACTGCTTCCTGCTGTCAAGGGCTGTGAAGCTGTCCCTGCCTGTCCATTGCTATTGTCTTTTAAAGAATGAGTTGGGTTCACTGGATATAACAATATTACTTGAAACCAGGGGTCTTTAACCTGAGGTCCATGAACTTCATTTTAAATATTTTGATAATTATCCAATACAATTTATTTCCTTTGTATGCTTATTTATTTTATTTTATGCATTTAAACACATTATTCTGAGAGTAGACCTCACTAGACTGCTAAAAGAGTCCAAGATACATGCAAAAAGTTAAGAACCTCTGCTATATAAAATAGTTTCTGAGCACAAACAGAAAAAGCCTATTGCTTAGTTTCAGCTGATGGAAATTTAAAGGACTGATGATATCATAGGGGAAAAAAAGATACTATTGCTGAAGACACATATTGAGTTGAACTTTGCTTATTGGAATATTGAGATGGAGGCTTATGAGGAAATTCTTCCTCTTTCATCCCACATTCTTCAGTAAATATTCTTGTGCCTGGTTAAAGGGGAGAATTATTTATCTGAACATACCAGTCTCAATTGTAAACACATGTAGTTTCCCAATGGTAGCTTTTTACCATTTGTTACCAAAGTGTGAGGATGAAAATAGAAATGGGCATGAAATGGCAGCACCATGCAATTGAGAGAATGCCCAGGCACACTGCTGCTATCCTTGACCTTATCCCTGGCACAGGCTGCCTAATCCCATAGATGAGCTTGGAATCATGCACTCTGCTTTGTCAGAGCCTTCTACATGAGCATGAGGGAGTGGAGAAAAGAAGTAATTGGGACTGGTTGACAGGGTTATGCTTTGACTTGATGACAACTTTCTTTCCAGTGGAAAATTAGACTGAGGCTAATAAAAATTATAAATACAAGATAACAAATGTCTGGTCAGATTAATGAAAAAATGTAGTTATTTGACATTATATGGGAAGAAAAAGTGACTGTGTCTTTCAGCTTTCAACCAGCTGTTTATATTGTGATGTAAGCAAAGCATCTGTTTCTGATTTTAAATTGCTGTATTAAGCTGTTTAAATTTCCTAAGTGATACTTTTCATTCACATGGTATTTTATTGTTTGGGGCAGCAGTTTCACCATTTCTAAAGCAAATTAATCTAGAAGATACTTTCATACCCATAGAAAAATCAACTAAGGAGACATAAATCTGTTTAATGGCTAAGAATTTTTCATTGTCATCTTTTACTGAGCTTTTTTCCCCCTATTTTCCTTCATGCCAAGATAAACAATACATTTGCTTTCTTTGGTTTTTGGAATGCATTTAAAAATTATAATGTGTCCAAAGAAATTAAATTTGGTATTCTGGATACCAGTTCTTGAGAATTAAAGTATAGATTCCAACTCACACCCAAGGGACTGAATCTTTGGTCTTCTAGTGGTTGCCAATCAACAGTCTGATTTTAAGGAACCATAAAGAAATTTATGTAAGAACAAAACAAAACAAAAATGAAACAAGTTTATCTGTTATTTTTTCTTTTAAAATTTCTTTCCAGCAGTAGTTTAATTTCTCACAGAGACAGATGACCAGGAAATAAGTGACAGTCAACTTAACAGATGAGGATTTATGCATGCAGGAATTTTCCATTACCATGAGTGCTAGATCTACTGCTATGATCACAATAGATATTATAATCCAAGTAAACTAATTTTAGAGTGTAGAAATATAAATCCATTTACCCAGAATCTTTAGGAATGATGTGTTTTCCCAATGACCAACGAGTTTGGTAGCATGATCCCACAAAAAATTAGTAAAATAAACACTCATAGGTTGAGATATATGATCAACACATCATGTTATCAGTGGAGGTTTGGCTGTGAGATGGAAGCCAAAAGTGAGAACTCGTCCTTCTCCTATAGACCCTACCTTAAGAATTTCAGTCACCTGAATCTTACTTACTCACGACTCTACAGCCTAGAGGTAAAGAGTTCTTGGTCAACAGTTTGGATACCATAAAAGATTTTTAAATATGAAGACCAAAACCATAAAGATTATAGTGCAGAGTAAAGAAAGCCAGGATAAAACCTTTGCTATTTTAGACCAAAGTTCAAAGCTCTGTCCTGTCTAGCTCTGTACATTTTCCTTGTTATTCATTCACTTACTCCTTTGCGTTCTCTATGCATGCAATTAATTAACAGAAATAAGTTGTGTAATACTTATGTTCATAATTTTATATAAGAAAAAAGGAATTAGAAATAACTAAGACATAGAGTAAAATTTTGAGAAAGGAGTCAAATTTTCATTGTCTTTCTACAGATTCCCTTCAATGATGACAACTCCACACATCAGTTCTCTCCTCTCTTCTGCTTCAGCTAAAAATACACTACCTTGCCATCTGGACTATGATTTCTAGAAGTCCATGCAACTATTCTGGAATTTATCCCTGACAATCAGGGAAATTATCCCAAAATATTGGGCTACAAAGTTACCAGGTATACTTGAATGATACAGCTGGTCTATTTTGCCTCATTAATATTTGTGATTGAGCCAAAGCAGAGAAATTGAAAGTCAGAAAGATTCTTAGCGTGCTCAAAAGGAAATTTCTAGTATCTAGCCTTGCCTTCCATACATAAAAATAATTTTGTTAAAATGGAGTTATAAGTAGTATAAAATAGACTTAAGGACATTAGAGGATAGTAATTTTGTAAGGCCATTATGATTCATTGCCTTTATTAACAATTATACCATCACTGACAGATATTAATGACAATGGAAAAAATAGTAGAGGGTTAGGCCACAGCAGTAGGTGTATAAGTACAATGCAAAATTTTGATTAGAGTTACTTAGTTTTGTAAGAGAAGCATGAAAGTAATGTGGATACAGAATTACCAAATTACAGAATTAGAATGACTTTGAGAGATCACCTAGTTTCTCTCATATCAGAACAAGAATCCCTTCCACCCTATGTAAAATATAAAATTAAATTAAAAAAAATTAAAAATGAATAACCAGTCTCTACTTTAAAACTTTCAGTGATAGGGACCCTCAATACCTTCCAATGCACCCCATTTCTCTTTTGGATAGCTCCAATTTTTAGGATATTTCTCCTTACATCAAACCAATACCTGCCTCTATAATTTCAACACTATAGCTACAAGCTCTACCTCAGGGCCCAAGTCAAAGAAAGTGCCCTTTCATATGGGTCAAATACTAAAATGGATGTCTGATTTAAACAGTTCAGATGTTGCCTTCCAGTCATGAAAATCACAACCTATTCATTCCTGTCTACCCTGTACAATTATCCTCCATATTAGTCACAAAGGGTCCACCCAAAGTGCTGGAGGACTTCCTCTCTTTTTCTTAACATTATAAAGATACCAGTAGAACACTCTAGTTTTCCTCCTGTCCACCCTTCCTCACCTTTGCCTCATGACCAGCCCATCTTCTCTTCTATCATACATTTCCCTGATAATGTCTATTATTTCTCTTTTTCCTTCAAAGTTTCTTTTTGGTCATATGTTCACACCCACCATGTACCTTTCATTGACCTTTGCATGATATTCATTTTTAGTTCTTCAAAGACCGTTTCATGTTTTACAGTCATAGGGCAACAGTAGTAGATTGTTGCTTCTAAAAAGATAGGTCTTTGCTACTGGTTCAACTCTACTCCCTTCCTCTAAGCTTAGCTTTTATGACTGTCATCAACTCATCAGTAGTCCACTAAAACTTCTCTGCATCTCTTTTTTCCTTCTTCTCTCTGTCTCTGTCTCTCTCTTCTCCTTCATTCTACTACCTTTCCCTCCTCTCTCTTCCCTCTCTTTCCCTTTCTCCTATTTCTTTCTCTTTTTTCTTCCCCTTCTCTTCTTCTCCTCTTCCCTTGTCCCCCGCTTCCCATTTTTTTCTTCATTCTTTCCTTTTGTGCATATGTATGTGTTTTAACTCTAAGAATGTAAAAAAAAAAAAACATTACATATTATATTTAAAAGAAATAGCGAGTTGTGCATAACAGATTTGCAGTTTCATATACAATCATTTCCCCCCTATTCTACTATGTTATGGAAATGCTTGTTTTATTTCTTAAGTTAAAATTTTTAAAATTGAATAATTGAACAAAAAAAAGGAGACATTTGTCTCCATATATAGACCATCTTATTATTAATATAATTGCTCTAAATTTTCCCCAAAGAAACCCAGGTGAATAGTGGTATAAACTAACTCTGATGAATGGTGTGGTTAGCTGTTATTTGGAGAAAACCACATACTTACTCTTCCTGGTATCCTACACGTGCCCCTGGGAATGTCAGGAATATCCAAAGAACACCCCATTACTTTTGCACTTACTAGTTTATTTGAACACTCCCAAATACAACCGATGCATTTTCAATGGGAGTCTCTCTTCATTTGTATAGTATTCCCAACTGTATAATTGTGTTGTGACAATAAGGCTGATTGCACACTTTAAAAGACCAAGGGCTGCCTCCCTTCCCCCCCCCAACCCCCTATCCCCAAAAAAGGCACTGTTTCAAAATATCTGTAAATGCTTCTAATTTACTCAATGACTCCAATTTGCATCTCTACAAACATCAATCTCAAACAATTAACCCCAATTGCCCTGCCCTCCCCCTTCCAAAAAGCACAATAAAAAAAAAAATCTCAGGCAAGTAGGCTTACTAGCTGTATTTCTGATACTGGAATGGGAGGGTGTTAGAACAGTAAAGATGTGACAAGGGAAAGAATAGATTTTTAGTGATTAAAGCTTCCCCCTCCCCCAACATACTTCATGCTGTGGGGGAGAATGACCTTGAATTTGGTATCATACTTTATGGGTTGGAATTCAGACTCTAACTAGCTATGTGTCATTGGGACTTGATTTCTCTGAGTCTTGGTTTTCTCCTCCATAAAATGGGAAGAGTACTTACATTTACTAAATCTGTTGAATTGAATTGTTCTGTAAATTAAATGTGACAGTGTTTTGTAACCATAAACATATAAAAATATGTACTTTCATTACTCAGTACAGTGTGAAATTCAGAATAAAATAAGTCTGTCTTGATCTTATCCTGTGATTTTATTTATTTATGTATTTTTAGTGAAAACTAGGGAGACTATTGTGATATGAAGATATTGTTCACAGAAGGGACCCTAACTGGGCACTCTTGCCCATATACACATTTGGTGAAAATATATTTAGATTCAGGTTGGACTTCAATGGAGAAATGCTGGAACTCTAAACAGGTTACACACTGTTACTCTTTAATTTTAAATTGTATCTATTCTACTATTGTCAATTTTCTTTTGTTTTTGATATGGACCTGTATTGTTATTGGTGTAATTTCCACTCAAAGTGCAAACTACCTCCACCAATGCAGACTGAACATTTGGTTATAAATTAATATCATAGAGATTTACTGAAATATTAAAGGATTTGTGCCTGATCAATTATTTAGAATATTTTGGAGTTAGTACTTGAACCCATGTCTTTTTTTTTTTTACTCCAGAACTGTCACCTTATATACTAAATTACACTAACTCTCATTATTCTAGGTAATTTTTCATAATTGCTTAATGAAGATTAAAAAACTCAGTGATATGACAACCTATTGGTAAAAGACAGTAGTGATTTTCCTATCATTGCTGCTGTGATGCAGTGTATATTAGTAAGGCTATTACTTAACTGGAGAAGAATTATCCAGTGTTTTAGAATTTCATCTCAGAAGTAGTTCAAACAAATAGAGACCCTATGAAAACAGAGAAGTAGCATTTAAAATTGCATTAATTTTTTTAACATTTATTAAAAAATAATTTGAGTTCCAAATTCTTCTCTTTCTCGCTGCTTCCTCACCCATTAAGATGGCAAGTGGAATATCAATTATGCCTAATATATTTCCATATTTGCCATGTTAAAAAAGACAATAAAAAGCGTGAAATGTAAATAAGGTGAGAAAAGTATGCTTCAATCTGTACTCAAAGTTCATCAGATTTCTCTCTGGAGGTAGATAGCATTTTTCATCATGGACCTTTGGGATTGTCTTGGATCATTATATTGATGAGCGTAGCTAAGCCATTTACACCTGTTCATAGTTACAATATTGCTGTTACTATATACAAAGATCTCCCAGTTCTACTCACTTCACTTTGCATCAGTTCATAAGAATCTTTATGAATATCATTAACATAAAATAATAGTCACCTGGATTGAATTCAAAGGTAAGTAGAGTTCAAAATTTCTATGTAATTAGTAAATATTTATTGAGGGACTCAGCTCTATGCTAGGTTTAGAAATGAAAGAAATCTTGAGATATTAAGGGATTTGCCTTTGGTCACTGTGATAGTAATGGCAATTAAAGATTCCCCTGTATTGGCTTGGTTTTCAAATTGATTGTGTTAAAACCCAGAGCTTGTTAATCCCACCTGTGGGATGGACTAGTTGATGTGAAAAGAAAGTCCTGAACTGGGAGGAGCTGTTGACGTAGATTTGCAGAGACAAGAGAGAGGCAGAAGAAACTTCTTTTTTGGAAGCGGCACCTCGTGGAGAGAGAGAGAGACTAAGAGAATTGCTGGTGGCCGCTTTGAATTGCCCTGGATTTTTGAGACCTGCCCCCTGAGCTGCCAAGGACTGAGGAGACATGGCTGTTTTGCTGGTACTTTGTCTGTCCATTTTGATGTTATTTTGCCAGATTTGTCCACTGGTGAAAGACAGTCCTTTTGTTGAAGAAGTCCTGGAACCTGGCTGTTCGCTAAGAAGCCCTGAGACTGTCCTGCAGACAGAGAGTGAATACTGTCCACTGGTGAGGGACAGTGCTGTTGTTGCAGAGGTCTAGAGACTGTCCTGCAGACAGAATGAATACTGTCCACTGGTGAAGGACAGTGCTGTTGTTGCAGGGGTCTGGAGACTGTCCTGCAGACAGAGTGAATACTGTCCACTGGTGAAGGACAGTGCTGTTGTTGCAGGGGTCTGGGAACCTTTCTGTTGGTTCAGAAGCCCTGAAGAAGGATTTTCTTGTTGTATGTTTACAGAAATCCTGGGAGAGGGCTTTGCTAATGTGTTCAGGGGTTCTAGGACTGTTCTACAGACAGAGGATGAACTCATGAAGGGACTGGCAATGTATTTTATGGCCTTGCTAAGCCTTGTCTCCCCAGGAACTAAGATTGCTGAGAACTTGCCTCCTGTCAAGATGAAGAAAAGAGCTCCATTTGGGTATTAAGTGCTGTGTTTAAACTTGATGTAACTCTGGGGTAGATTCAATTGTGATCCAGGGGTGGGGAACTTTTGACCTTATGTTTGGAAACTGATCTCCATTTGAGAAGAGGGGCTCTGTGGTGGACTTAATTAAGGTATAGCCTAGGGGTGGAGAAGTATTTAGAACAGAGACTTTGTAATTGATTGAATGATTGGAAGGTCCTGGGGTGGGGTAGTCCTTGGAGATTAATCACATTTAGTAAATGCTGTATTTGGAATGATGCCATGTTTTGATCTTCTCTGTTCTTGGTTGGTCACTGAATAAAATGGAGAGCACCTATGCTGGTATTCTGAACCTTGGGAAGTTGCCTTTCCTTGGCATTACATTACAGTCACCAGTTAGGATATATTAGAGTTGGGAATCAAACCCATATCTTTTTATTACAAAATTGTCCCTCTGTCTACTAGATTGCACTAACTGTCCCTATTCTGAGTAATTTTTCAAAACTGCATAGTGAAGATTAAAGAAACTCAGTGATATAATTGCAAATTTCAGTACATTGTCCTATTGGTAAAAAAAAAGTAGCAATTTTCCTATCATTACCACTGTAATGCAATATATCTTGGCAAGGTTCTTGTCTCCAGTGAGCTTGCAATCTGGTTGGGGAGACAAAATACACATGAGATCGACCATTACACAAAGACCTGCAATAGGCTTATTTCAGGTCCAGAATTCATTTGGAACTTAGTCTGAGAGAGTTTCCTGGGACACTAAGTAATTGAATGACTTGCCTGTAGCTACATAGTATGTGTCAGAGGCAGAAATCAAACTCAGATCATCCTGATTCCAAGTCCAGTAAGCCTTCTACCCATTCCTCCAAGCTGCTTCTCTGTCAGCTGGCTGACAGTCACAAATAGAAGGGAACTCTGCTGTTACATTACACCCGTGGACAAAGAGTCATCTATACTATCATGACACACTATGTTTTTATAGACAAAAAAAGAAAATTATTAACTATTGACCACTTAGTACCAAAATTGGCTTGCAAATAAGCAGGCAAAACTTCCTAGCCTCCTGTCATCTCAGGGACTGAACTGCAAATAAAATAAGTGACAATGACATTCTCCTTTATTTATTGTAAGGAAGTGGATGACTGCCTATTTCCAAAGTTGACTTAAATGTCACTTAGAGGTCTCTCTGCAGGTATGCAACCAGCCTGACCCAGCATACTTTGATTTTAAAAGATTATGGAAATTGGGAGAAAGCTAGAGATTTCCGGTCCCAAAAATAAAAAAAAGAGACATAGAGAGAGAGAAAAGGAAACAAATCCAAACAAGGCAGGTGACTTTTGTGTTGTGGCTATTTTGCAGATCATTTTGCCCTTTAAAATTCAATTAAGACTAGTCTTGGGAGTGATTCAATATACATCGTTTTCTACAAAGTTTCAGACAATTGCTTCTGTCAATAGACTTTCAGAGTGTGTTGCTCTAAGGAAACAATCACTCTGTTGCAAAAGTATTATTGATACGTTCATTAGGATTAATTAAATATGCCATAGAGTATCTCTGCATTTTAATTGAGCAGTCTTGTATTTTCAGCCTAACGAGCTGCGAGGGACATTTACTTTGAGTTGCTTTTTGCGGCTACTAATCTCTAAGATCGATGGCATCAATTTATTGGCAAAATGGAAACTGAAATTTACTTTATTCATTTTGAGACAAGTTTGATTCGGTCAGCACAGAAAACCTGGAGACAAGAAGTGTCCAAAGTGAAAATCAATGAAGGAAAAATGAGTCATATTAAAAAAAAATATTTGCTATATCTAGTCATATTCTTACTTTCCTCAGATCTCTTCCATCTTTTTTTGTTTCCATGTCATTTCTGTCATTCTCCCTAACCACAGGCTCCCACAATCTATTCTGTTTTCTTGGTTACCCACCTGCTCTAATCCAAAGCTCTTACAAACCATATAATGCTACCTGAAACATTCTGCCTTCCTTCCCTGTTAGTTATGTCCAAAGAGATACTCATAAGATCATAGGATTTAGAACTGGAAAGGACCACAAAAAGTTTCATTTAATCCAATATTCTCATTTTACAGAGGAGGAAACTGAGGTCCAGGGAGTTGAAATGATTTACCCAATTTCACATAGGTTATCAGCATCAAAAGCAAACCCTGACTCCTTCCAAGTCTGCCTTGCAAGATTATCTCTTGTAAATATATTTTTACATAGTTGTTTGCATGTAATCTCTCCCCCCATTAGACTGAGAACTACTTGAGAGCATTTTTTTTGCCTTTATTTGTATCCCAAGTGTATAGCACAATGCCTGGCACTTAGTAGGTGCTTAATAAATACTAATTGACTTATCTATGAACTACACCCTAATGATTCTGCTCTCCTCAGATAATGCTGCCATTCTAATCATTGTTTTTTTTTTTTTTTTTGGAGGGGGCAAGGCAAGGCAATTGGGGTTAATTGACTTGCCCAAGGTCACACAGCTATTAAGTGTCCCAAGTGTTTGAGGCCGGATTTGAACTTAGCTCCTCCTGACTCCAGGGCTGGTGCTCTATTTACTAAGCTGCCTCCACCTACTCCTAGCTGCCCCTAATGCTGCCATTCTAGAGCATTACCAATGCTAGTGTAACTTTTGATGCTATCTCTCATTTAATGCCTTCAGTTGCTCTCCTGATATCATCCATATGAAGGCAGTTGGCCTCAGATTGCTGAGATTTCCATCAAGTTAGCATACTCACTACTAATAACATCAGAGCCTATGTCCATGACTGGGGCAAGAAGACTTAACTCTTCAACTAAGAAGTGTCTCTGAAGTTTAATCTTACTCCTGTAAATTGTATGATGTTGAAAGACAATGCATCCTCAATTTCCAGTCTTTTCATAGTAAGGACCAGGGATGAGGAAATGGTATGCTCATGCCAAAGGAAATCCCAGGGAACTCTTAACCTCTTTTTGGTTCTCAGAAAGATGATGACCTTTTATCTTTTAGCTCTTATTCTTCTCTAGGTAGGGGCTAAGAATCTCCTATCCATGAGTCTAAAGATGTGGTCAATATGGTTCATCCAATCAGAATAGTTCTGGAGTTTCCTCTCCTCCTTTTAGGGTCAGCCATATTTCTCTGACTTTATGGGAGCAAGAAGTGATAGAATCAGGTGCTTAGGGAAATCTGTTGAAGGTATCGATCCTACTCATGGGCATAGAATTAACAAAACAAAAAATGCACAATGAATAATCACAGCTATGTCATACCCAAAACTTCTCCCAGACTTTGGCTCTGGTCATAGCAAAGAAGTAGGAAAGGCAGTTTAGATATTGCATTGCATGTTGTTATGCTTTTATACCTTTATTCTAATATATACTATAGTTTTATCATCTTCAACAACATTACCATCATTGTCATCATCATAGCTAGTATTTATTTAGTGCTTATTATGTGTCAGACATTGTGCTAAGTCTTTGCAACTATATACTATCGTTAATAGATCGTAAGCTCCTTGCAGGCAGAAATTATAGAAATTATGTTTTTATTTCTTTTTTATAACATATTTTACTTTTTACAACTTCAATTAAAAACTTTTAATATTTTTTTAGATGTTGAGGTTCAAATTTTCTCCCTCCCTCTCTTCCCCCTTCATTGAGAAGGCAAGCAATTTGATATAGGTTATATAAGTGCAATCATGCAGAACATGCTTCCATATTATTCATGTTTTTATTTCTCTTTTATCTCCCTATTTGCCCCCAACTCCCTTGAATATAGGTACCTAATAAATGTTTATTTATTATTGAATGTAAGAATTGAGTGTGGTGTGGGACAGGAATAACAGTTAAGGCAGGGAGACAATGTAGTGGGAATCTGAAATTATAAGATGGGTAGGGGTACTGTTAAACAATTATGGATCTATTTTTCAGAAATTATTTGGGACCTAGATAAATTGAATTCAATACTGAAAGAGTATTCTCAACTGTTTTGTGTGTGTGTGTGTGTGTGTGTGTGTGTGTGTGTGTGTGTGTGTGT
>NW_027187419.1:90161535-90254814 GCF_028583685.1 Petaurus breviceps papuanus | reverse complement strand
TGTGTGTGTGTGTGTGTGTGTGTGTGTGTGTGTGTGTGTGTGTGTGTGTGTGTGTGAGATGGCACCCTCTGGCAGTCCAGCAAAGCTTATGGAGTCTGTCTTAGAATAATGTTTTTAAATATATAAAACAACATACATAAACTTACAAAGGGAAACAGTTATATTGAAATGAAGATGTAATTTTTCCCCCTCTAAGTTCATGGATTTCCAGGATCCCACATTAAGAAACCCTGATGTTAGAAAGCAGAATATTTTGGAGAGAGGTTGACTATGTGTGGGAGCAGAGAACAAGGGAGAATGACAATTTATGGTCTTGGTCAATGTTTGAGGACTCTGGTGACAGAAAGGACAGGACATTTAGGTAGGTTTTTGAACTGGACATGAATATACTTAGATAACTGAAGACACTTTGTGAGTGACATACTGTGAGTGCAGTGTGTTGTGGGGGGCAGGTGACCAGTGTGATGGATGAATTCTGGGTGAGTCTTTGCCCTTGTAGGGATGATGGTCAGGGTCACAGTTTGGAATGTTTTTGAGAGTTCCTGGCACAGGCATGGAAACATCTGGACAGACAAATCCTAGTAACTCAGACGCCCCATGTTAAAACACTTTCTAGTTGACATCTACTAGGTATAAATTTGAAAGGAGCTCTGGATAGTGTAGTATTAATCTTTGAAGATCAATGGTAGTCAGAAGTGACACTTAAAATTCTGAGTCAGGACTGAATTGGAAGGAAAAGTCATGGTAGGCAAGAATAGAGTGAGTAGTCGTTTGAGGAGTATGGGTCAGTGGTTGGCCTCCTTATTCATTTGGTAAAATCATCTTTTCTTCCTCGTTTTCCTCTTATTTAAAAAAACATTCTTGCATCTATCTTCACCAAAGCTTCTCAGTGACAATGTTAAAACATCATCAACTGTTCCTGTCTTTGGTATTCAGATATAGGGATATAGAGTGATCTGTGTACATGGATAGGACAGTGAAGGATAGTGTCCAAATGCTTTGATATATAACCTTTGTTGCTTCTTGCAGAGCCTGTCTCTATTTGAGAACCTCCTACAGCTTAGACTCCACTGACATGAAAACTTTGCTCACACTCTTCTTACCCCATCCCTGGATAGCCACCTTGGCCTGTCTGGCACTTTTTCCCTAGTTGTTCGAAATGATTCTTTGCTGTTTTGTTATCTGTCTCAAGGAGTCTTGAACATGACATTTCTGCTCACCCTGCTTGAGGATGCCACCCGGAATCTCACTATAGAACAGCTGTTATCCTGATGCCATCTGCTCCCTGCACACACCTATTTCATTCTAACCATGTTATAATAATAATTAATAATAATAGTAAATAGCTAACATTTATATAGCACTTGCTATGTGCCAGGCACTATACTAAGCACTTAACAGATGTGATCTCATTTGATCCTCCCAGAAATCCTATGAAGTAGGTGAAATTATTATTATCCCCATTTTCCAGTTGAAGAAAATTGGGCAAATAGAAGTTAAGTGACTTCCCCATGGTCACACAGTTAGTAACCATCTGAGGCCAGATTGAATTCAAGTGTTCCTGACTCTGGACCTAACTTTCTATCCACTGTACCACTTAGCTGCCCCATCACAAGCAATGCTTTAGTTCTAGAACTCAGTAGAAAGGGGCCAAGCCTTATCCAAATTGTGTCCTACTTTTAACACTTAGAACAGTTTGCTGTACACAATAGGTACTCAATAAATATTTCCTGAAAGAATGATTTACTAGTTACATTCTAGGATTTTGTTGGTGGTGATTCTATCTCGCCATATAATGTTAGGAATGTGGTGGGATATCCTGAGACACCCTGCTGATTCAGTTTCAAGAGGAGAATATGAGTGTGCCAGCAGTAAAGCATCATCTCTCTGTTTGTCTGTCTCTCTGTGATTCTTTTTTTAAAAAGACAAACAGTTCTCAATTCTATTGGCATATTTGCTTAATGGCACATTCTCTCCGAACCTTGAAGTTGCATTTTTCCTCTTCCTGGCTCAGATGTTCTATTTCCCCTCAGCTATAGACAAAGGCCCCTTTCAGGTACAGACAGTATTTTACCTCACAATCACCCAACGTCAAATGAGAGTCATTGTTCTAGAGGAACTGAACCCTGTGCCACTCGAACAACCCCTAACTGCAGACTGTTAGCTCATTTTTCTCTTCACCTGATATGACTGTGACAAGAAGCAAATTTCTGGAAGCAAAATTATCTGTGATGGTGGGCCATTGGACAGCTGACCCTGCAAAAATTCATACAACTAAGTGAGTGGTGGTTGTCAGCACAGTCAGACCTGAATGAGCCTTTCAATGAGGAAGATGGACACTGGTTTCCCATTCTTGTTCTAAAATCTCTAGAAACTGAAACTAAAGGTAATGTGTTCAGGGAAAAAGGGAGTTAGTCAAATATTTTCATTATGTTGATGGTTAATCTTAGTTGCTTGTTATACCTGCTTATGTCAGTAGGAATTGATCATTTTAAACTGGGGAGAAATGTGATCATACTTGGAGTAATATTCTCACTGGCTTAAGAAAAGTAATTCTTCAAGAACAAATTGTGGCTGTTTCAGAAATAATTTCTCTTTGGCTTTAGAATTCATTATGGGATTGCCTGGACACAGCAGATAAACTTTTAGGGGAATTTTATTCAGCTGGTTTTAAAAAGGAATTTTCTTTCTTTGAGCATGTGTTTTCATATTTGACAGTCTGCTCATGAATCTCCTATAATTGTCCTTCCTGATATACACTCTTACTGTAAGCTTACTTTGATCTTCGAACTCTGATGCTCATTTGCCATTGATTAGTTCACAAGTATGTAAAGTACCTGTGATTTTCACAATATAGGTAACTCCCTCCACCAATGTAGATTGCAATCTGTCAGTGACTTAGTAGGAGCTGCTTGAAGCACATAGAGATTAAATGACTTGCCCAGAGTCCCACAGCTAGTAAGTGTTGGAGGTAGGATTTGAACCCAGGTTTTCCTAACTGCAACTATCCATTACGGCACATTGTCTTTACCTTTGATTTACACCTGTTATAAATATGCTGCCCTCCATTCAGGTATTAGTTTATAATAGATGTGGCCCTTTGTGCTGGGCTCTAAGTTTGGACATTTCAACTGAATTTACTAATTCATCTTGTTGCATCAAGTCAGTTAAATAACTAATTTGATTCAACAATTCCCTTCTACCTCCAACCTCCCAATAATTTATTGGTTGGTTGAATTGACCGAGTTTGGTGTTTTAGGAACATAGCCAGTATGTCTTATACATGTGTGTTCACATCAGTTAGTTTAAGGTTTAAGCTGTTAGAGGCCAGGGATCAGCGGGGTGTAATTCTGTTTGTACAATACCTAGCCAAGTGTCACACACAATTCAGTCCTTAATAAAAGCTTTTTGATGATGATAAATGAACAGTAGCCTTTAAGTGTACTACTGGGTAACAGGGGTAAGGCAATTTAAGATTAAACATTTTCTATAGGGAATCTCCAAAATGGATAGTCTATAGATGAACAATCAAGAATTGACCATTTCTATTAGTAATTTTATGTATTTTTTCTTTTAATTTTAATTTCAACAGAATGTTTTAAAATGTTGATTTTTTTTTTCTAGAATAGAACTTGAACATTTAAACCCAACCCTGACTGGGAGAAAAATGAAGTCTTTTGCACTCCCCATGTAGTTCAACCTTAATTCTGAAGAATACAATAATTAACTGAAGCATGTAGGAATTAGATCTATGCTCTACTGGACAGTCTATGCCTAGTTTTTTTTCCTTTCAAGTGGAAATAGTATCCTTGAATTTCTATGATATGACTACAACATTGAAACAGCTTGCAGATGTTTTTCTATGACATTAAAAAAATACATTTGGTGGAGTATTTTTTTTCTTATATAATCAATAATGAATCTCATTTTTTTCTTTCATTTCCTGAGAAGTACCAAATAAGATTTTCATGAATTTAGGGAGAGTACAATGTTGGAATCCAGGTTCTCTATGGAGATCTGAGAAGGAAATTTTGCCCTTGGTGACTGACTGGTTTTCTTTAGAATAGTACACACACATAGTGTACGTTGCTGTTGTGTTCAAAGAACATGGAGCTTGAAAGGTTGGAAATTCTGTGATCTTTTGATATACAGGTAAGATGTGGCTCTTGTGTGTTTGACCTCTTAGATCTGCTTAGTGAGTTCCAAAATAGTCTTGTGGTTGTACATTTCTATAGTTTGGTCACACAACAGAGTTTTGTCAGGTTTTTTTGTTGCTGTTGTTAGTGTATTCTCCTAAATTAGGGTTTGCCAGTTTTCACTTCTGCTATTTTGTCCTTAGTCTTGAAAGAATACAACTTTTATTTTTAAGTTTTATATTTTATTAAAATTATTTTGGTTGCATAAAATTCTTCCTATTATTTTATATTAAATTTGGAAAAAATCTAACTGGGTACCTCTTGATATATGAAACAACTAAAACTTGAATCAATCAAGTATTTAGGGAGCATCTATCTATTCAGCATTTTTCAAGGGATTAAAAGGGACATAGAAGAGGCAGAAAATATAGTCCATGTCCTCAAATAACTTGCACTCTAGTAAGGGAGACAAGATTTACTTGAATAAAACAATTAACGGACAATTCATTAAGGCATATAATCCAAGGGCTAAGTGGTCCACTGCAGACCAAAACTGCCATTGAAATTCAGAGAAGACAAAGGTCAGTGGAATCCAGAGAGAATAATTCATTGAGGATTTAGGTTGTGAAACACATCTTGATAGAAATGGAAGAATTAGATAGGAGGAAAGAAAAACGGAATTCTAGGAGAAGGTAAAAGCATGAACAATGACACAGAAGTGAGAATAAATGGACTGATAGGATATGGCAAGAAGAAGTAACTTAAGAGACCATACAATTAGCCAGTGGTAGATAAAATTTAATAATGGTGCTCCATTAGTCTGGAAACTGCATTAAAGAATGTATGCTAAAGGAAGTTTCTAAAGTCTGACAGTTTTACTGAGTTGCAATAAATACAAAGAACTTGACACTGAATGTACTTAAAAAAAGACAGTCTAATTTTCTTTAAAAAGAAAAATAAGAAAAACAAATTCCAGCACCCTGTATTATTTTCATGTCAAACATGCTTGGAATTACTAAATTTTGTAGCTGCTTTCTAGTTTCGGATGGGGAAATGTGAACTAGGTAGAACTGAACTGACTTGGTCGGAATAAACAAAAACACAAGAACAAATTTTTCATCTCTTAATGTCCTTTTATTTTCTTTTTTCCCCCATCATACCATATTTACTCCACTAAGTTCTTCCTATGTGATGGGTGCTGTGGTATGCACTGGAAATTTGCTGTTCAATCATTCGATCATGTCTCACTCTTCATGACCCCATGGATCATAGCACACCAGGCCCTTCTATACTTTGCTTTCTCACAAAATCTTTCCAAAGTCATGATGTACTAGAAATACAAAGATAAAAATGAAAACAATCTCTCTTCTAGGAACTTACATTGTACTGGAGAAAAATTACATGATATATAAGTAAATACAAAGTAATTTCAGAATGGAAGATACTAATGACCAGGAGTACCAGAGAAGGTTTGGTTTAGTAGGTATTACATTTAGCTGAGTCTTGAATGAAGAAAAGAATAACAAGTAGAGTTATAGCATAGGGCCTGGAAAGTTGGATTGGAACCAAGTATCTCTAAGAGTCATAGAACATTAGAGATGAAAAGAAGCTTACAGGTCATCTAGACCAATGTTTCTCAAACTTTTTTAGCCTCAAGCCCCATTTACACTCTAAAAAATTTTGAGCAACTCAAAGGGTTTTGTTAATTTCATTTATATATATCAATATTGTTTTAGGAATTAAAACTGATAATTTTTAAAATGTTAACTCATCAATAATAACAAACCTATTACATGCTAACACAAATATAATTTTTGGTGAAAAATTACTATATTTTCCAAAACAAAAAAAAAATACAATGGGAGGTATGGAGTTTTACATATTTTTATGAATCTCTTTAATGTCTAGTTTAATAGCAGAAAACCAGATCCCCACAATTACTTCCACAGTGAATCTATTGCAATATACTATTTTAAGTGTATGATGAAAATCTAGCCTCACACAGATAAGTAGTTGGAAAGGAGAGGAGTACTTTAACAGGCAAATAATGTCTGAGTATTATTATGAAAAGAATTTTGACCTTGCAGATCCCTTGAAACCAGGGTCTCTGGAGGCCCCATTTTGAGGGCTATTAATCTATACCAGTCCTACTATTTTACAGCTGAGCAAAATGAATCCGAGACAGGCATAGTGAATTGGAATCATAGAATCATAAGCACAGGATAGAAGAGCTGGAAGTGAACTTGGCAATGATCATCTCATTACTTGCTCAGTGTTTAGTGTTGAGCCAGTGGCAGAACTAAAACCACAATTTCTATTCCAAATAAATGCTTTTAATACCACATTAGAAATTAAAGGTTCTTTAATGGTTCTGTTCTTATCAAACAATGTCTGGCCACCTTTGTTTAGAATTCAATGCCTTGACATTCAAGTGAACAATTCTGAAAAAATCTGGCCTACATGACTTGTTCAAGGCCAAAGCAAAGTCAATAGTAGAACACAGAAAAGGTAAAAGCAAGGGTGATCATAGGCAGCATTTAGAAAAGCAGAAGAGAATAGAACTGCTTTCATGTTATATTCTCCCAATATCATATAGTCTCCTTTATGTCTAGGACAATTTTACATTTTGTCTTTACTTTCCCAGTGTTTAGCATAGTGCCTTGCACATAGTAAGTGCTTAATGCCTTTTGAGAGATTAGATTGGATTAGATAACTAGAGGTGATTGAAGGGTCAAATTTAGAACTTTTAAGAGATGGGGTCACCTTAGTTATGTTTTTAGACAAGTCAAGGAGCCAATAGAAAAAAGAATGATTGAAGAAAAGACGGAGGGAGAGAATGATCACTGAGGAAGATCCTGAAGGAAATAGAGAATGAGAACGTGGGAAGCTTGATGGCATGGTGGATAGAGTACTAGAGTGGGAGTCAGTGAGACCTGAGTTCAAATGCTGTCTCACATACTTTTTAAGCTCTGTGACCCAAGTAAGACACTTAACTTCTCTTGGCCTCAATTTCCTCATCTATGAAATAGACTTCACCTCACAGTGTGGTTGTGGGGATTGAATTAAATACTACATGTAAAAGTGCTTTGTAAATCTCAAAGTGTTCTAGAAACACTGGTTATTATTGTAACTAGTCTTGATAAAGAGAAGAGATGTCTATCCATCAGAGACTGTATGTAGCAAAAGGAGTTCAAGTATTTAAAATGACTGTCTGAAAAGGATTAGATTTCTGCTTGTCTCTAAAGCAGAACTAGGAGTAATGGAAGACAGTTTCACTTTAAGAGAAAACTTCCTAAAGTGAGAGCAGTCTGAAAGTAGAATAGGTTGCCACAGGAGAAAGTGAGTTACTATTCACCAGGGTTCTGCAAGTAAACAATAAATGGTAATCCAGTTTTGGGGGTGCTGTGGAGGGTATTCCACTCAAGCATGGTTTATGATGACTTCTATTTCTTTTGACTGCTAAATTATATTATAATGGATTTTAGAATTACCTTAGCTTTCATCCACTTATTCAGAAGTTTTTTTTGTTTGTTTTTAGTATTAACTGATCTCATGTGTTCTAATCTAACTTATGACTTCTAAATCATGAAAAAATTTGAACTAAGCATTCGTACCCCTTCTACAAAATCCAAGATTTGACTACTCTTCCTTCTTCTCCTTCTCTTCCTATGTTTAAATACATATATATTTATGTATATATGTGTACATATACATATGTGTACATATACATAAAATTTATCAACAATCAGAAAAATTAACAGACTATTGTTTCTGTTAATAGCCTTTTATCAGTCCCATGGCTTAACTGATATATAATTTTCTGTGTACATGTTTGTATTGTTTCCCCCTAGCAGCAAGTAAACTTTATCATTTCATCCCCAGTGCTGAGCACAATGTCTGTCACACAGAAGTTTACTAAAATCTTAACTGTGTGAATGAATGAATGATGGTTCCTATCCTTCTTAATGGCTCACACTATCAAATAGGGTATTTACCAAAAATAGCAAAAGTATAACAATTAGCCTTAAGGGGAAAAATATAAAACACAGACATAACTGATTATATTTGTTAGATTTCAAAACCCAATGAAATTATGAGTTTCATTTTGGATATGTTGAACTTGAGATACCAGCGGGACATCCAGATAGAGTTTTAGGTATATAGAACTTGAACCCTATGGAAGAATTATAAATGGAGATATAGTTGTGAAGATCATTTTCATAAAGGTAATATTTGAAACCATTTGGAGTACCATGGAACAGAGTATATATAGAGAAGGAAAGACCAAGGAAAGAACTTCAGGGGGTTCACAGTTAAAGGTTGAGAGGAAAGAAAAAAGTCAGGAAGAAGCAAAGAAGAAATTAGGTAGGGAATTATGAAAATGTAGTGTCAGGAAAGCCAAAAACAAAGAGGGTGTCAGGAAGGAGAAGATGGTACAAGAAGTTAAGGAGAATAAGAAGGGGAAAGTGGGAGGAAGAGGAAGGAAATGGCATTGGATTTATCAGTAAGGAGATTATTACTGATATTAAAAGGAGTTTATAGTTCCTGTGCATATATTGGATATTATCAGAATTCTTTTGATAGCTGAAATCTTAATGGGATCATAAATTTGCAGCTGTGAGGGATTTACCTTTTCTCTGGACTACTCTAATAACTGCCTGACTGATCTCCTGCATGCAGTTTTGTCTCTCTCTAGTTCATCCTTAACAGTACTTCCTTATGTACTCATGCTCAAAACTCTTCAATATCTCCCTCTTGCCTGCTTAGGATCCTTGTTTTCAAGCTGGCAGGGATCTTGGGTGTCATTTAATCTAACCCTTTCTTTTACATATGAGGAAACTGAGGATCAGAGAAATTAAATGACTTTCCCAAGGTTACATATAGTAAAAGGCAAAGCTGGGATTTAAACCCAGCTTTTCTACAGATATCACAAATAAAGACTAGACTGAATCCTATCCAATCAGGTCCCGATTAGTGCAAATAACGAATTTACCCTAAGTGATCCCATGTATAAAAATCTACACTATTTGAAATTATAGTTATGTAAAGTATAGTAATTAGTTCTAGCCCATTGGAAAAATGTAGTATGAATTTGAATAATGCAACCACTTCAGGGGATTCATTATTCACACTAAGCAGGACCTGGCTGTACATTCCTAAGATCTAAGAGGTAAAATTGGTCTGACAGGGGTTAAGGACAGGATTTAAATATCAAATTCTGATTCTCCTAGTCTCCAGGAAGGGTGGATTCCCAAAGGCTAAGCCAGTAAAACATAAGCGGAGGGCACAAACCTGGTGAATAGAGTACTGAATTTGAAGTCAGGGAATTCTGAATTTCAGATCCTACATTTGCTACTTTTTAACGACATGACCCTGGGTAAATCACTTAACACTTACTTCAGACAACTTAGGATAGTAAGGTTAAAGATTTAGATGTAAAAGGGACTTTAGCGCTGATCTTGTTCAACACCTTCATTTTACAGATGAAGAAACTGAGGCTCAATGAAGTTAAGGAACTTTTCTCACAATAAATGTTAGAACTGAGATCTGAACCTGTATTCTCAGACTCCAAACCCAGAATTCTTTCCAGCGCATTGTACTGCCTCCCCAATAAAGACACTGAGGCTGTGTCTTGTATAGAATCGGACTCTTTAAATATTTGTTGATTTAAATTTCACAAGCATCTTGTTACTCCTTACCGCACCAGCAGAATGTTATCAGTAATTGCTTTATTTTTGTCTTGGTGCCCCCAATATCTAGAGCAGTGACTTGCACATTTTTTAAAAATAATTTTTTATTGATATATCTTGTTGTTTTTTTTATTGTCTGCATTTCTTAATATAACCTTTCCCTCTCCCATACTGAGGGTCATCCCTTACAACAAAAAATTAAAAAGAGAAAAAAAAAAGCATTTCCACAAAACTAATTGACACATTAGCCAAGTCTGATAGTTACTACAGTGTTCTGCACTCACAATTCTCACTTCTGCAAAGGCTGTGAAGATGCATTCTTACATATCTTCTTTGGAATCACCCTTGGTTATGACGTTTTCTCGTTGTTCATTTATTTTGTTGCTGTTCTTTCCATTTACATATAGTTATATTCATTGTGTATATTGTTTTGCTGCCTTTCCTTCATTTTGAATCAGTTCATATATGTCTTCCCATGTATTTATGTATTTATCAAATTCTTCCTTTCTTATAGAACAATAACATTAAATGCATGATACCACAACTTATTTTTCCCCAGCAACTGGACATCTAATTTGCTTCATTATCTTTGCTACCACAAAAAGTACAAAAAGGCCTGTTTTTCTTTTTGCTTAGTGACCTTCTTGAGTCATAAACCTAGAAGTTATAATCTCTGGGTCAAATGGTATGGCATTTTAGTTATATAGTATTTGTTTAAGTGTTTCCTAATTTAAATTGAATTCTACTCTTCTTTCTCATTGTTATCACTGTCTAGGAGATATTTTTTCCTGAAATGAAGAAGCAAAATATTTAGGATTTTCAGTTTTAACATATCACTTAAAGAAAGAGTCCTTTAAAGAAGAGGAGCAGTAGATTTTACTCCATTCGGCTGTAATGAATTCTTCTATTTGACTTTTTTTTTCTGTTTTTCCATTTCTTAACTAACATTGCAGAAATTTGCTTTTCTTCTACTTTTACTTCTCTGCTTTTTTGTTTATTTACCCCTCCTTGTGCCCCACTGTTCTTCCCATACCCAACCTTCCCTTCACCTTCCATTTTGCATGTTTCCCAAGACACATTCTGTGTTTTCTTATTCTGAGTGTATGTATTCCTGAGGTTTATTGTAGGCTCTACACAATCAAAATGCATTTGGTGAGAATGATGAAAAAATATAACTAAAGGGGTCAGGGAGAGTCAGGTACCCAGGGACTTGAACCCAGGTTACCATCTTTACAACGTAGCCTGTGTTTCTGGATTTACACAGGTGAAATGTTGACCCAGAAGTACAGTGTATGGAACAAACCACTGTGGCTTTAAGCTGTGGAGGTTTATCAAAAAAGAGCAGAAACAAAGGCAAGCAGATGGCTAAAGATGAAGGTCACATCAGATTGAGAAGTTTGTCAAAATGTGATGACATAGGTAATCTGTAAACTGTTATTGCACCTAGCTGGAGGTGCTGAAAAACATTTTGAAATTACAAAAAACACTATAGTCACCAGCACAGAGGCAGGAATGATAGCCTGGAGTGGTTCTGGTCTATGGATGAATGCCAGATGTGGAAAGCGACATATCTGGAATTAATGATATTAAACATGCTTTTCTTTTATGCTCAATAATAACTCTATTATGATTGATACAAACCGCAGACACTTTATCTAGTACAAATGGAATCGTCTGTCATTGACTATATTAAATCATCAATTTCTGCATGATGAGGATCGTTTAGGGTAACTAATCATCTGTCTCGTTCTGAAGTCTTTAAGGCTGATCAGATAACGTTTTGAATACTGCCTGAGCAACCATGACAATCTAACCCTTCCATGTAAGGATTGAGAGGGGCCCATTATGCCGTCAAAGCCTGTGGAAATATCACAGCTCTTTCTCCACATAATACCCTGCTGTAAATAAATCACTCTCCACCGCAAACTTTATTGATCACAGGCACTTCCATGCTTGTGTCTAGTGAAGTCTCTACAGAATAAAATGCTGCTTTATATTTTGTCTTGTCAAAATATTAAACGGCTCTGTCAAGAGGAGTCAGGCTAGCAGTGATGGTGTAATTCTGCTATAGCCCTGCTCATTCCCTCTTTCTATCTCAGCTGCCAAGCTTACAAAGCAAGATTTTTTTTATAAACTTTCCAATTATAGTCTCGTAAGATTATGAAGCCTTAAGATAAAGTGTCCTAATTTAGAGTGGTGTACTACTGAACTACTAGGAAAGCGACTGTTAGATAAAACAACATTTCTCAAAAGGAAAAGATAACCTGGCTTATTTATATACACAACATTAATGGACAATGGGAGATAGCCTAAAATATCTCTTTTATTTTGCCTAGCTAGATAGGGGAGAAAAAATCTGAATTAATTTGGGCTCACAGTATTTACAATTCACACACACCAAATTATATTTAGTGATACAAACCAGATGAGAGAGGAAACTGAGTTAAGGCTACAGCTCCAGAGTTAATATAGCCAACATTACCCAAGCAGCATTAATAGGACATTAATAACCATTAAGTGGTATCAACATACTCTAATATGTTTATGGCAACACCCAGGAACAATAGGCAGGTTAAAAGTGGAATTTACTGCCCATTAACTCTGAATTTTCTGAGTGCATATGGTTTTAATGTTAACTAAAGATAGTCTAGTCTTTTGTCCTTTTAAAATGAGATGGGATTTTGCTTTCCATGGGGGAAATAAAGAGAATGAAATCACTTAAGGGAGTGTATAAGATTTAGTATCTTAGGCCATTAGAGATGCTTGGAAAACACAGGGTTTGATCTTTATTCCCTTTTGGAAGATCATTAACTCTTTTGGACATTTAGTAAATGACCTCTTCCAGAGCCTGGAAGAGTTAACATGCTTTTTGTAAAAGGAGAGCATTTTGCTCATTCCTTGCCCCTGTTTCTTAGGCAAATGTTTACTGACTCTTATACTTTACATTTCTTTTAGATGGGCCTTAAAATAGGATATTAATCCCAGACAATGTATTTCTCCTTTTGGACATCAAAAAAGGTGTGTCAGTGACATTGGAAGTGGCTTTTTCCTTGTGTACCTCAGCACCTAAACACGTGTCCAAATGAGCTTCTAGAGTAGAGAAGAAAACACATTTTGGATCAGGAACAAGGTTAGCCCCAAAGGCATTTTTCAAAGGGGCAAGAAAACTGCTTTTTGATGGTAGTAAATTTGAACTATCATCAATCTGAGCTTAATTCAGAAGCTTGATTGATCTCTGTAGTTCTCTCATCGGGTTCCTATTCCTTTGTGCTGAGTTTCTAGTGGCTGTCTTTTAACTATAAGAATCTCTAGTGAGCTTCATGCATAGATAGGAGTCTTCTACTGGTTTGGGGCTGAGAGAGGTAGGGCCCAGCTCCTATTAAATTTTAAAATGATTGTCTCTGCATATTATCAAGATAAGGATTGGACTTGTAATTTAACTGATAGGCAGGACTCAGAGATAAGGAAATACTTTCTACCTATGCAGGCAGACACTTTCTCTGCAATTCATAGAGTTCCCTAGAACCCCAGAGAGGTTAAGGTTACATAGCCAATACATATCAGGAGTAGAACCTGAACCCAAATCTTCTTGGTTTTGGCACCAGCTCTTTGTCCACTACATTATGCTACCTGTCTAGGTAGATAATTTAGCCTTCTATTTTATACTAAATAGTATGCCGTAGTATATGAAGCAATGTGACCAAGTAAAGAGAGCCCTGGATTAGGATCCCAGAGAGGACCTCTATTGTGTTGGAAAGAGTTCTCAATTTGGAATGAAAGTACCTGAGTTTGAATTACCATCATGCTGCTTACTACCTGCATGGCCTGATCTCTCTGGATCTCAATTTCCTCATCTGTAAATTAGGGACTTAGACTAGGTGATATTTAAGATCCCTTCCAAATCTATGACTTGCATCAAGTCCTGGGGTTCCCTTGGATAAGTTCCTTTTTTCTTGGGCCTGATTCTAGGTATGTGAACCTGACTTTAGCCATTTCCTTCTCTTTTCTGTGACTTACTTTTTTCTCATTTGCAAATTAGGAACTTCAGCTAGATCAGCTCCAAAGACTGGGCTCTATCAATCTAGGATTTTTCTCAGTCTAGAAGCTCATCTTCAAAATAGGTGTTACCTTTACTATAAGATCTCAGCCTTTTCTAAACCAGGAATTCAGATCATAAAATTATAAAAATCCTATTCATTAGGAAAAAGAAAAGGACATTATTTAATCATCATGAACTAGCTTTCATTGTTCTTTTTAATGTGAAATTGTAAGAGATCTTCCTAGAGGCAACAAGACATAGTGGGTAGAGTTCTTGCCTTGGAATCAGAAGGACCTGATTCAAGTCCTGCCTCTGAAACACATTCATTTTGTAACTCTCAGAAGATTATGAGTTACAGAGAGTTGATCCAAAGCAGGGAATGGGAGTGTTTACACCCATAGTTCCTACACCCACAAAATTAGACTTTCCCAAAAAAGAGGCCTTCCATTCAATGTATGACCTTTTCCTAGTACATGAACTGCTTCTAGATACTAAGTAAGGTATTTCAAAGAAATTGCATAAACTGTTATAAGACTCTATAGAATTTCCTAGCCCTCTATGAGTTACAGAGTTGTTGATCTTCATTTGTGAGGGAAGTTTTTACATCTATAGTTCCGACACCATTAAAATCTGATTTGATCAAAAAGTGAGGCCTTCCATTTAATGTACCACCTCTGGGATATATGGGATGTTCAGGGAAGGCTAGCACCTCTGGTGTGAGGGCTTGCTGAGCTCTTTTCAGGGCTGCTCATTTATCCACCCATGTCCCGACTCTTATCTGTGGCTCCAAGAAGCTGTAGCATGTACAGCAGCCATACTCCAATAAACTTATTTCGGCAGACAGAGTTAAACCAGTTTGAGGGCAAACAACAGGCTTGAAATCTGTCAGTGAGTTAGGGTGATGTCTACCCCCAGCAGGAGAAGACTTTCCCTGATGGAATGGGCAGATGACAACAATTTGTTTCAATGGCCATGAAGGCAGCTGACGAAGGTACTGTGGAGTGCTTAGAGCTTGTTCAGACATTGACGATGCCAAGGTCATCCACTGGATCCTGGACCATCATCCATCACCCTACCTTTGTCTTGCCACTGGACTTTGATAATTCAGGTTGGAAGAGGGAGGCTAACAACTTTTTGCATTTCTGCCTCACTTAAATCCAATTCATGCACAATTCAAGACATCAACCATGAAGTTACTGGTCCACTTCCAAAACAAAGGATAAACAAACAAACAACAGCAAAAACAGCTCTTCCTCATGCACGAACTACCAGATTAGGTGCTTTGAGAAAATTGTATGAACTGTTTTTAAGACCCTAAGTTATTACTTAGTGCCCTGAGAGTATCTTTTCTAGACCACTAGAGTGACAGTTCATACTCTATGCCCAAAAGAGTTAATGCAACTTTCCTAAAGTACTAAATGTACTCCTGGGGAGTACCTTACTCTCTGGGAGAATCTAGGTCAATGTACACTTCTGAAAATAGCTTAACAGTGAATCCAATATGAATTGAAAAAAAATAATGAGATGAGATACTAGCCATGAGATACCTAGACTGGATTGATATTGGGTCTGAAAAATCAAGCATACAGGGTCTTAAAATAGGTATATTGGTCAGCACAATTTCTCTCCCTGGTCATGTTGAAATGTTTTATACAAGCATTTGAAGCTCAGATCCAAGTTCAGCCAAAGTGTCTGCCAAAAAGACAAAAGAAACCTGCCTCACAAAAGCCAGAGATCCGTTTGGAAAGGGAAATAAAAACTCATTAACGGACAGTACATCTCAAGGAATTTTTTTCCATGTCCCATTACCATATTCTGAAGATATTCAGTTTCCTAAGGGTAATAGTTTAGCTACAAAAAAGAAAAAACCAACCCTCTCACTTCACTGCAATATAGTAAACAGAGACACAATAAAGGAAAAATATAAGCAGAGATATATCACTCTCTGCTGTATTGACATCTGCCTTTACCTTTAAATAGATTAAATGCTAGTTGTCAATATGTGTATGGGACAGTTAATAGAAAAATTCTTAAAGTGATTTCTTTTAAAATATAGACAATCCAAGAGTTCATAATTAAAGGGGGTTTTGAAATGATCTATATCTACCAAAACAGATCAGTCTTTTCTCTAATACAAGGTATCATTAGGTAATTGATAGTATTCTCAGTACCAAATGCTGTGCTTTCATCACATCTTCTGTGTACCATCTCTGAAATCTCAAAGAAAGGATTTTTGTTTTAAGTTTGAATTGCTCACTTGAAAAAATTGGCAGAACTAGGTTCTATCTACATGATCAAACCTGTTATCAAACATTCATATTTTTAGGTACTCAGTATTTATTAAATGCAATGTGGCATCAAGTAGGATGCTTTACAAAATAAATTAAACTGATATGTTCCCTGACCTGTAGGTGCTTGCAATCTAAAATAGACAACAGCTAGACTATTGAGGCAATTACTGACCAGCAAGAAGGTAGAGAAATGTATACTATATTCTCACTCTGCAACTGCAAAGTAGTTAATTTATTTTCTGTTCTGGTGAAAGAATATTAAATAATATGCTTGCATATTTAAACAGGGTCAGATTTGGAATATGTCCACTAATATAAACCTGGTAACGTCTCATTATGCTGAACCCCCATGCAAGATTATTGGGTAATAGGTGTCTCTTCTCTTCCTTTTCCTTCTGTCCCTTTTGGGAAAATGCCCTTTTTGTTCTCTGGAGTTTGTCAGATTTCTAGACTTTATGTGGAGAATATAGGACATCATCTGAACAGGAAGTGACTGTAGGCAGTTCTGATGGTTGGCAGCATCTAATGGGGCTAGAGGTGGAATGTTCATGGCATTCAGTCTTACTTTTTGCTGAGTTACCAGAGCCAGGAAATAGAGGTATTACAGGATCCTACAATTAAGGGTAAAAGGGACTTGAGAGAATATCTAATCTAATCCCCTCATGTTATAGATGAAGAAACTAAGGTTTAGGGACAGTGGTATGCTCACACATGTTTAACATTTGGCTTTCTGAAAACACATACCAAACTTTTAAATTTAATTTGAATGATGAACATTTTCTCCATCATTTTCTTAAAGTAGATAACCAAACAAAACAATAAATCAAGTCCTGATTGGAACTGTTTGTTGATTTCCAAGGTATAAATGCTTACATTCAAAATTTGACAGTTGGTTCTTGAAAGCTGGTTCAAGCTAGATGCAGTATACCCCTTCCTAGGAGATTGGTTGACTTGCCCAAAGATATATAGGGAGTAAACATCAGAGGTGGAATTTGAATCCAGATTCTCTTAATCTAGAGTTAGTCCTCATCCCAGTATATAATGCTGCCTATATGTTATCTGTCCTCTGGGCTACAAGATAAGGAATGTGCAATGTAGTCTCAGGTTCATTGTGAGTGAATAATATATAGCAGTGAAATATGGGGGCAAAAAAGAGTGAGGGAGGAGCTGTTGCACAGAGACAGCCTGTGCATGAAATATCTCTCTATCTTCTATTTAGAGAAATTGTTTTCACTTGTTAAACACTCATGGGGGGGGGGAACATTGCGGTAATTGGAGTTAAGTGACTTGCCCAGGGTCACACAGCAGTTGTGTCTAAGGTTAGATTTAAATTCAGGTCTTCCTGGCTTCAGGGCCAGTGCTCTATTCACTATGCCATCTAGCTGTCCCTAGACACTCTATAACAAAACGTATGGGTACATGTCAAATCTCTGTGGGCTATGGATATGATTTCTATTTGTAAAACAGAATTCCTCTACAACAAAATTGGGTATGCTGCCAGGCCCTGATGAGCATCAGCAGTTTATCTCCTTGATTACATCATTGTTGTTGGGTCATTTCAGTTGTGTCCAACTCTTTGTGACCCCATTTGAGGTTTTCTTGGCAAAGATACTGAAGTGGTTTCACTTTACAGATGAGGACCTGAGGCAAACAGGGTTAAGTGACTTGCTCAGAGTCACACAGCTAGCAAGTGTCTAAGGCTGGATTTTAACTCAGAAAGATGAGTATTCCTGATTCCCCACCCTGTGTTCTATCCATTGAGCCACTTAGCTGCCTATACGTTGACTACGGAGTAGTAGAAAGAGAACAGAAAATGGTGTCAGATGAACTGGTCCAAATCTTGTATCAGCCACTTCTTAATTACAGCCACTTAGCTTCAACAGTTAATAGAAGTTAATTTCTACAAACTGGGGACAAGTCCCTTAATTTCTGCAAGCTATACTTTCTTCAGGCTGCTAACTGGTGGAATGGATAGAGCACTGGACCTGGAGTCAGGAAGACCTGAGTTTAAATCCAGCTTCAGATACTTACTAACTGTGTTATACTGGGCAAGTCACTTAGCCTTATTTGCCTTAGCTCCTCATCTGTAAAATGAGTTAGAGAAGGGCAACCCCTTTGGTGTCTCTGTTAAGAAAACCCCTTTAGTGTCTTTGTTAAGAAAACCCTAAATGAGTTCACAGGGAATTGAACATGGCTGAAATGATGCAACAACAAAAAATACTACTTGGGCAACTAGGTGGTGTGCTAGATAGAACATCAGGCCTGGATCAAGGAAGACATCTTTTTGAGTTCAAATCTGTTTTCAGACACTTGCTAGCTGTGTGATCTTGGGTAAGTGTAATGGAAATGCAAATTTAAAGGTCTTCCCTGCCCCTAGGCCCTTTGGCAGGCTTAAGAGACTCTGAGAACCTTCCTTGATTTGAAAATATACTCTGCCTCCTAATAGGCTGGATGTGGTCACAGGAGCCTGTGGCAGGAGGCTTGGTTTTCAGGAATGTCCACACCTTGATGCTGTGTGATTGGGCAGTGGGTCAAGAGGGTGGTTACATTCTCTGACCCAGGAGAAGGCTATATAATCCCTGATGTGAGGCTTTGCTTTGGGGGCTTACTTTGAGAAGTGTTCTGTGATTTGATCAGATGAGACTCTGGGAAGCCGTTGTTGAGAGTCCCCGGCTTTGAAAACCCAGATGTTGATTTGGTATGGATGTAATGGTTGGACAGTTTGGAAACCTGTCTACTTGATCTGTTTCTCTGTCTTGATAATTCTGTCTGTATACTCTGAAGTTCGGGGTGCTGACCTTTTTCCCCTGAACTAGGTAAACGATACATGTTTGACTGATTAAAGTAAGCTTGTTAACCCATTTTGAGTTGCTTTCCTTTAACAAAGCAGATCTAAGAACCTGTATTGGCAGCCATCCTGGGGATGCTGGGGTGCTTGCTGCTACGGTAAGTCACTTAACCCTATTTGCCTCAGTTTCTTCACCTGTAAAATAAGCTGGAGAAGGAAATGGAAAACAGTATCTTTGCCAAGAAAACCCCAATTAGGGTCACAGTCAGACAGGACTGAAACTACTCAATAACAACAACACAGTCATCTAAAGTATGAAGAGAAGAGACCGGACAAGGATACCTCTGAGGTCCTTCCTCATCACTACCACTGGCAGTTGCTAAATGATTGCCACAAGGGAAGCAGCTCCTGTGGAGAAGGAGCCAGCTCTCCCAACCAGCTGCCACCCATTGGGCAGGAAGCCAGCCTACCTGAAACAGTAAGCACCTTTTTGAAGAGCCAGGAGGAGGTACATTCCAGGCAGGTCTGACTATCATCACCCCCTTGACCACTATCTCCCCTCAGACCCTGGTTGGGACAGTCCAGGACCATATGCTTTTCCCATCTGACCTTCCTAAGGTGTTGTATCCATCTCTCAATAGAATGTGAGCTCCTTGAGAGAAGGGGCTGTTTCATTTTTCTCTTTGTATCCTCAGACTTGGCACACAATGATTTGTACCGCATATGTGTCTCATTCACTCATCCCAGCTCTAAATATATGATCCTTTTAATTCTTTGCTTAGACTACCTTGCACATTCCTTATCTTGTAGCCCAAAGGACAAAAGATCATTTAGCTAAGAGAGAACTTGATTTGAATAATACTTTTCCTATCATTAAGAGAAACTTAGGGAGGAGGTGGAATTTCAGGATCTAAGCTCTGAAAAGAAATGCTCCTGAGAGCATGATTGGCCACATTGTCTTACCATGAATCTCTGATTTTGCTGGTGCAACCATCTTTCCTTCCCAGCTTCTGTTTTAGTTGGGTAGGAATAGCTAGGAAGAAAATTTTGTGTGATTTCCTGTCTTCTCAAAATCTCTACTAGAGTCAGGACATATCAGTCCAGAACTCAATCTATCTGGCCAAGCATTTCTGACAGGCAGAATCTCCGACAGAGAGTTCGCCTTCACTAGGCCTTCGATTTGAACTCCCTGGAAGCTGACATCCCCACAGAGTGTAAAATCCACCTCAGTGGCTGTCAAGAAACTGGCAGATTCACTGGCGGGGTTCACATTACCTGCTGGGCAGTTCTAGTATGAGAAGACTTGTGTGGGATGATTTATCCTAAAATGAACCTCACAGCTATGTCAGGAATAGACATCTGGTACCCAAATTGGTGAATAATTCTAGCTCTCTGAGGTATCTGGTTAACCAATATTCTTGAACCTCTTTAGGAAAAAAAAAGACTTAATAGATAACCATCTAGCAACACATCATTTTATAGATGTTTCAGCTGAACTAAAGGTAAACCAGGGCATTCAGGTATAGTGTAGAGATAGGCAGTTCTCCATGGAGGGCTCCAGATCAATAACTATTTATAAATAAATTTATCTGATTCATTTATCAAATGTGGCATGTATTGTGTGTGTGTGTGTGTGTGTGTGTGTATGAGTGGGCAAATATGGGCATGGATAGCTTAAAGCAGTGGTATCAGTTCAACAAGAAACACTAACTGTATCTAAGATCTCTGCAGGCCACATATTGATTTGTAAAAGAACATATTAATGTTATCTATGGTCTATTTTATTTTTATTTAATTTATTAAATATTTCCCAATTATATTTTTAATCTGGTTAGTGTGGCTCTAAGGAGTGTTGTGGGCAGTATGTTTGACACCTCTGGTTTAAAGTGTAAAGTCTACCTCACTTCTAAATCACTTTGTTCACTGAGGAAGAGTGATCCATATTCTCATTAATATCACTGTAGTCAAGGTAGGGAAAGGATGTACAAATGACAAACAAATAAAGTAGGAATTCAGTGGAAGGATATGTTGAAAGATGTGAGCAAACAATGCTGGTTCCAAAATCCTCTTCATCACCACCACCCCCTTTCACTTCCTTTTCCTTGTGTTTCCCTCTTCCCTTCTTTATTCTACTGGCATTTAGTACACTGCTGAGAGTCTGCCCTTGCAGCAGGGAGTAGATTATCAGCAGCACTGGAGAGGCAGACTGACTGTTTTCCTTCATCACTTCTTTCTCACTTTTCACATCAACACTTCCCCTGTCCACTGAAAGGCCAGCTTCTTCTAAAAAATAATTACATGGGAAACATGTGGACAACATGTTTAAAAAATCCATTTGTATAATAGTTCACAAAAAAATTTGACTAGATTTTGCCCACCCATGACATTGACTTCTGGTTATAAGGTTCAGGCTTCTAATTTATGTACAGTCCACTAGCTCCTCGTTTAGGGCCTTGACTGCAATGGCACTTGGTAAACATTGGTTGGGGAGGATGATGAGGTGTCTTTGTGTCCATTGATTCTGGATAGCTCCTAGTACACTGGGGAGCACGCTAAGATTAAACTTTAACGAGAACAAGGCCTGGCTCCAGACCAAATTGTTAAGTAAGCAAAGTTTTCTTTTGATGTTTGGCATTCCCAGGCACCCTAAGGATGTCCTCTGGATGCCTGGAGCCTCCCCAGTAACACTGGCCCTGGCTTTCTGACAGTGCATCCAGATTCAACCTAAACTCCTTTAGTGGGAATTTGTCCTGTGCCTCATGTCTTCAGGTTCTAATAAACTAATCCATGACACAAGTTTTAGTGAATGATAATAGTTTAACATATTACCATTATCAATTTAATTAATCAAATATTTGCAAGCAACTATGTTGTAGAAGATGGAGTGGTGTTATACAAAGAACTGGTCCAGAACCCAGAAAGCACTAAGTTCAAGTCCTACCACTGACAAATACTGGCTGCATGACCCTGGGCAAGTCACCTAACCTCTTACTATTCAGGGAAATTCTCTAAGATATATATTACAGAGCAGGTACAATTTGAGCTTCCTCACCTAGGAGCTCTCTAAACCAATGAATGAAATCAAGAGCCTAGTCAGTTTCCCTATCCTTATGTATAAGTTCTATGCTAAGTGCTAATGTTATCAAGACAAATATATGTGTGTGTACATATGCATATATGTGTGAGTATGTATGTATATGCATATATGTGTATATGTTTATATATACACGCTGACCTCAAAGAGCTTACATTCTCATGAGCAGGCAGTGATAAAGTAGAAAGATTGATGGATTTAGAGTCATAAGAACTGAATTTGTGTCCAAGCTCTATTTACAACCTGTGTGACTTTGGCAAACCATTTCTCCTCTTTGGGCCTCAGTTTCCTTATCTGGAAAATGAGAACATTAGACTATAGTAGATAATCTCTAAATTTCCTTCCAGATCTAAATTTATGATCATATAAGGACACACACACACACACACACACACACACATATATATTAATAGGAATTTTTCTAAGCCAACATTTTCCTGAACTCAAGGTATTTACTTAGGTACCTTGGGCTTGGTACATCAAAATGGGTAGATGCTTTGAGGCAGTTGACATTTTCTTTGTTCCTTGAATTATACCATCTACTGTAAACATCCAAGAGATAAGGTGTTTTAGTGGAAAGAATTGTTGCTATCCAATTATTTCAGTCATCTCTGACTCTCAGTGACCCCTTTTGGGTTTTCTTGTGCTGGATTGGAAATCAGAAGAAACTTAGGTTTTAATCCTGGCCCTGAAACTTACTGTGTGACCAACTAGTTTCTGGTAGAAGACTATCAGCAATTTATGTTGAATTCAGACTTTTTAAAAGCTAATGATGAAGATCCTTAATGAAGTGTCCATCATAACATAACATAAACCATTCATTGGTATTAGAATTTGTAATTATTCTTTTGTAAAGCAGTTTAATAACTAACTTCCCCTTCATTTCAAAGTCTTCAGGTAATCAGGGTTTTGGTGTTTCAGAGGACCAGAAAAAAAGAAATCACGCCATCCAAAAGGATGGAAAACATTGGAATAACCATCAAACTGATGTCAGATAGATAGTGCAGTACAGTATGAGTGCCCCACACATTTCAAGTCTCTGAAATATTCTAGAATCTACAAATATTGCCCATTTCTTAAAATCAGTGGAACAGGTAGAAATTCTGCTTGTACTTATTTGGCATATCAGTTCAGTTCAAGGCAACCTTATCTTATCCTAAATATTTGTAATTTATGGTCCATACGACTAATACTGTTATAAGTTTTATTGTGACTTATAATTATACTAAAGAAAGTAATACAGTCATTGTAGGAGCTATATGCACTTAATCCATTACAGGATATAAGGGATCAGTGTATAATTAGATTGTCACTTTCCAATAACTCCCGAATCTGACCTTCCTTTTTCATTTTACATTTAAAATATGGTGCTATTGTTTACATTGTTGTTGTTTTAAAGATCACTTGGCTCTGAATGGAAGTATTTCTTAATTTTAAATTCTATATAAATTATGGTAGTCCTTGGATATTTTATCAATGCTAATCAAATATAGGGAGATATGTAAATAGGTGTTTTTTCTTTTAAATTTCACTAGAAAAGTAATTAAAATCAAAGACTATAACCATTGTGAAAAACAAAAATAACATTAAATATGTTAGGATTAAAAGCAATTAAATATATAAGTCTATAGACCATATCATTTCTTAGAAAGTTTGATTTGGAAGAGTTCATCACTAACCACTCATTAAAAATGAGGAAACTGGGGGAAGAGCCAAGATGGCAGAGTAGAAGCACAAACTTGGTGTGTGTTCCCACTCCAATCACTTCTAATACATGTAAAAAAAATGACTAAACAAACTTTAGAGCTACAGAACACACAAAGAGACGGAGAGAAACAAATCTCCTGCTGAAGGCAGCCTGGCAGGCTGATAGGAAAGGTCTATGGCAGCACGCTGGGAGCCAAGCACAGTCCCCTAAGCCATGTGCCTCTGGCCCCAGGTCAGCCTGACCAGCTGTGTCCAGAGCAGACATGAGGAGAGTGAATCACCAGCAGCTGTGGCTGTTTCGAGACTTCTCAACCCATAAACATCAAAGACAAAGTAAAACGTCAGTGTGGAACTCTGTTGGAACAGAGGGGACAGAACAGCGATATCCAGCCCTGCCCCTGAGGTGAGAAGCAGCAGAGGTGCTGTGGCTGTGCAGCTGCCACTGCCACTGCCACTGCCACATGGCTGCCTCAGGACCTCCTGGCCTGCAGATCGTAGGGCGACCAAGAGGCCATTCAGAGGGTAATTGTTTTTGCTTTAACCTGCTTGGATCTGGATCACAGTCTTGGGTGGTGGTCCTGGGGTATGTGGTCAGTGAGCCAGAACTTGTGGGAGCTGTAGAGAAGGCACCCTCCTTATACCTCTGGTAGCTGTGAAAACCCATGATTTGAAAGAATGCTTTCTCCATTCTGGAAGCAGAGTTCTATCGTGGCAAAGAGCTCAAAAGTCAAATAATTGAGTGGCAACATGAGAATTCAGAGAAAACACAAACAGACCATACAATCCTTTTGGGGGGACAAAAAATATCAAGGCATGGAGTGGGAGGAAGACAGCAAAGTCAGAACTCCTGTATCAAAAGCCTCCAAGAAAAATATGAATTGGTTACAGGCCATGGAGAAGCTCAAGAAGGATTTTGAAAAGCAAGTAAGAAAAGTGGAGGAAAAATTTGGAGGAGAAATGAAAATGATGCAAGAAAATCATGAAAAGTGAGTCAATAGCCTGCTAAAGGAGACCCAAAAATACACTGAAGAAAATAACACCTTAAAAATAGACTAACTCAAATGGCAAAAGAGGTCCAAAAAGCCAGTGAAGAGAAGAATGCCTTAAAAAGCCAAATTTTCCAGATGGAAAAGGAATTTCAAAAATTCACTGAAGAAAAGAACTCCTTTAAAATTAGACTGGAGCAACTAAAAGGTAATGACTTTATGAGAAAACAAGATACTATAAACCGGATCCAAACAAATGAAAAAATAGAAGGCAATGTGAAATATCTCAGTGGAAAATCCACTGACCTGGAAAATAGATCCAGGAGAGATCATTTAAAAATTATTGTACAACCTGAAAGCCATAATCAAAAATCTTTCAAGAAATTGCAAAATTGCCCTGATATTCTAGAACCAGAGGGCAAAATAGAAATTGAAAGAATTTACCCATTGCCTCTTGAAAAAGATCCCCAAAACAAAACTCTTAGGAACATTATAGCCAAATTCCAGAGTTACCTAGTCAAGAAGAAAATACTGCAAGCATTCAGGAAGAAACAATTTGAGTATTGTGAAAACTCAATCAGGATAACACAAGACCTAGCAACTTCTACCTTATGGGATCAAAGGGCTTGGAATATGATATTAAACCAAGAATCACCTACCCAGGAAAACTGAGTATAATGCTACAGGGGAAAATATGGTCACTCAGTGAAATAGAGGACTTTGAAGCATTCTTGAATGCTTGGAAAAACCAGAGCTGAATAAAAAATTTGACTTTCAAATACAAGAAGCAAGAGAAGCATGAGAAGGTAAACAGGAAAAAGAAATCATAAGGAACTTATTAAAGTTGAACTATTTACATTCCTACATGGAAAAATGATACTTATAACTCATAAGACTTTTCTCAGTAGGAGGATAGTTGAAGGAATATATATGTATATGTATATATATATGTATGTATAGGAGGGTGTATGTGTATATAAACATATGTGAGTGTGGGCATATGTATGTTCATGTATACATAGACAGAGGGCATAGGATGAATTCAATATGAAGGGATGATATCTAAAAATAAAATTAAGAGATAAGAGAGGAATTTATTGGGAAAAGGAGAAAGGGAGAGATATATTAGGGTAAATTATCTCACATAAAAGAAGAAAGAAAAAACTGTTACAATGGAGGGGAAGAGCGGGAAGGTGAAAGGGAATGGGACAACCTGAATCTCACTGAATTTGGCTTAAGGAGGGAATAACATACATACTCAATTGGGGATGATAGAAGGGAAGGCAGATTGGGTGAGAGGGTAGTTAGGAGCAAACATTTTTGAAAAAGGATAGAGTCAAAGGAGAAAATACAATAAGTGGGGTATGAGATGGGATGGAGGGAAATATAATTAATCTTTCATGATATAACTACTATGGAAATGATTTGGGTAACTACACATGTACAACCAATATTGAATTGCTCATCTTCCCAGTGGGGGTGGGTGAGGAGGGAAGAAGGGAAAAAATCTGGAACTCAAACTTTTAAAAACAGATGTTTAAAAAAATGTTTTTTTCATGCAACTGGGAAATAAGATATATAGGTGCTGGTGTATAGAAATCTATCTTGCCCTACTAGAAATTTAGGGAGGTGATGGGGTAGAATATAAGAGAGAATAGATTGGGGGAAGGGGTATTCAGTAGACTTGCTATTTTGGGGTGGGGGTAGGAGAAAAACAGGGAGACAAAAAGATTGTGGAAATAAATGTTGAAAACTAAAAATAAATAAAAATTTTAAAAAATGAGGAAACTGATACAGGAGGTTTGTTGATTTGCCCAAGGTCAAATAGCTAGTTTTATCAAAGCTGAGACTTGAACTTCAGTCTTTTGGTTCCTAGGCTTCTTCTCTTACTGTACCATGCCATCTCCTTTGTGTTTAAAGTGTTGAGTATTTCTTTGGTTCATTTTCTCCACGAAAGTCCTACTCTGCTGCCTCGATCTGGCACGTATATGCTGCTGGGTTTTGAAGGCAATGTCAGCAAAATACAAGAACAAGGAATCCCTACCCAAGTGACAAGGCTTTAAATCCCAGTCACCGTAAGACTTTTCCTGAGAAGTCACAGGAGAGTTACAATCTGGACTGGTGGACCCATGACAATAAAATCGTTGCTCCTCTTAAGTGTTTGACTGTTTCTAATGGAAAGTTTCAGGACTCCTAAGTACAGCTTGGATAAACTGGACCGATACATTTTGCTACAGAAAACTTCATTTTGAAACTGGTATTATTTTATGAGCATTCTAGCAGCCATTGTCTATAGGACTTCATGATCACAAAGTACTTCCATACACATTATTGCATTTGATCTCTATAGCAATTCTATATGGTAGACCACAAAGGTATTAGTGGGGTGTTATATCTAAGTTGCATTTGTTTAGAAGGGCTGTGTCTCAGGCCTCCCTGTTTGTCAGAAATCATAGGAAAAGAGCATAAGTTTGGTTGGAGACTAGAAATGCTGAAAGACAGTATAAGCTAGGATAAACACTTGAGGAATGAATGGTGATTCTAGATTTAAGGCAAGGTAATGGAGACTAAAGAGTCCCCACCCATGCCTAACCTGTCTTTGACACTACTTCCCCATTCCATTGATGCTGAAAAGGCTTTAGTATCAAACAGGCTGGAGGGAAGGATCAGAGGTTGCATTGCAGCCAGTGACAATGGCCAGCAGGAGATAGCATCCACGGAGTTCTCATTGGGAGCCACCCAACTGCCCAAGTTCCCTTAGTCTGAGTGGGCCTTGAAGTGTTCAGAAGTCCTGAGTGGGAAATGGAAAGGGAGACCCTTGTTAGCATAAACTTTGGGCACATTTTCTAATTGTCAGGATTGGGGGCATTTTTCCCCCATCTGGTGGGAGCCACTAGTTAGGGAGCAACTGAGTCTAGGCATCTGAATTGTACGTGAAAATTAAATTGGCTCATGTTTACATTCTAGTTACATGGCATTTGATATAGGAGCATCTATATCTGCTTATCCCATGAAGTATCTGCCAAAATATGTTTTAATTTCATTTATCTTTCTTCTTTGTTCAGGAGCAAAGAAAAGGCACTTAATATCATCAAACTACCCTTTTTTTTGGTCATTTCCATCAAAATCACATTCATATCATGTGGGTCCACAGAATGGAGATGCATTAGGGAAGAGACAAAGGCAGAATCTTTCAATTTATAGGGGCAGGACCCAAAAGAGTTGAATTGGAGAGAACCATAAAGTTCACACTCCTATGATAAAAAGATCACTGCCACCCATAAGAGAAAAAATATCTGGGGAATAGAATTAGCAGCTCCAAGATCAAAGAGAACATGGTATTTCTCTTGAGAACCCCCGAATGGTGAGTGTAGTGTAAAAGAATCTGGGTAAGTATGACATGGGCAACTCTTGGGCCTTCGTGACCAAAAAGGAAACTGGACAGTAGCACCACCTGGTGAGTTAAATGAGTATTATTTTCATTTTGCAAATAAGGAAACTGAGGCCTACTGAAGTCTACCTACTTATAAGTGGAAGAGTCAGGACTCAGGCTTATTTTTTTTAACTTGGTAGGCTAAAGGAAAAACAAAAGAACCCCTCACCCCCATTCCACTCTTGCTCTTAGTTAAAGCTGATTGATAGCTAAATATGGAGTAATAGAAAAAGCACCGGATCCCACAATATCTAGTTTCAAATCTTTTCTCTATCACTTACTAATGCTTCTGAGCAAGTTAGTTTAATTCTCTGAACCTCAGTTTCTCTATTTGTAAAAAGGGGTAATAGGATCATAGATCCAGTGGTAGAATTTTAAAGGGTCTAGTTCAATACTTCCATTTCATAGATAAGGTATATAAAGAGATTAAGTAACTTGCCCTTCCCAAATTTACACAGGTAAACATCAGAGGCAAAATTTGAATCCAGATCTTCTGACTCCAGACTCAGGACTCTTTCCGTTGCATCCCTGCTACTTCTAACAACATTAATACTTCCTATTTCAGACTTAAGAAGAGAAAACAAGTTGGGAATAAATCAACTGCTATATAAATGTAAACTATTATTAAAAATAATATTTTTAAAAAATCTTATTAAAACATGCTTTATTTAAAAAACTGCTGGTCAATGTATAATGCCCTTCTTTTTTGAAATGGCATTTTCTTTATGAATGAGTGTAATAGAAAGACTAGTAAATGGCCACCATTAGTCCTTCCCACTTTGGAAGACTAAATATTGATTGTCCTTGGACTGGGGGCAGTAATTACTTTTGGAGTCGGTATAGTTCCTCATCCCACCACAGTCTGTATAAGCGTATTCCATAAACTGCAATTGTACTTGAACAGTGAGTGACTTTGGAAAAGAACCCTTCTCAACTAGGAAAAAAAAAAATTAGGGGAATGTTTGAGGACATTTTTAGAGTTTGCTTAGGGTGGTTGGAACTCTTAAAATTTCCCTGAGAAACACTGTGTATGTATCAGAATCTCTGGCTTTCTTCAACAAGACTCACCTTCTACCAGCCTCCATTTGCTAGTTTTTTTCTCTTTTAAGGGTATTCATGTCTACTTTCTATGTAGTTTCCTATTAGAATATAAGTTCCGTGAGGCAGGTGCTGTTTTTCTTCGTAGCCCAAAAGTTACCACGTGTCTGGCACATAGAAAAGACATTATATGATAAGACCTATTCAACTACATAAACAACATGTATTGGTATGTGGTGGGGGAGGAAGGGAGACAGGACCTGGGTGTTTGTCTATGGGAAGAGCATTTAGTTTATCCATCTAGAAAAAGTGAAATTGTATCAAATTTACCTTGCTACATTCCCTTGGTGTCTAGGTTGAATCTTTGCTGTTAGTCATTTTCACATATGTTTGACTTTTTGTGATCCTTTTGGGGGTTTTCTTGGCAAAGGTAATAGAGGGGTTTCTTCTCCAGATGGTGAATTTTAGTCCTTTCTTACACACACACACACACACACACACACACACACTTACACCAACACTGCTGTCAGTCCTGCAGCAATTTTCAGGAGCCACAACTCCATGATCCTGAAACTTTAACTGCTGACAGGAAGTTGCTTGAAGCAGCCTTGTTATTAACAAGCCACCTTCTCCACACCCTATCTGCACTGGAAGCCACCCCCAGCTCCTCACCTCCATCTGTCTCTCAGTACGGTGGGGCGTGCACGCCAGCAGGTTCTGACCATGAGGTTCAGGTTGCTGCTGAGTTACTCATCAAACATCCTGCGCTGCATGGACTCCTTCCTCTCAGTACCATAGGCTGCAGCCAGTCTGACAGGCATGGTGTATGTGTGTGTGTGTGTGTGTGTGTGTGTGTGTGTGTGTGTGTGTGTGTGTGTGTGTGTGTGTGTGTGTGTGTGTACAGGCACACTTGTGCTTGCCTCCTTTTATAATGAAGGTACTGTACACAAAAATCTCAATGGTATGGGAGTGAAAAGATTTCTTTTCTCCTGCCCAGAGAGATCTCCGTGATGCTGTGGGTGTGGGTGTCTCTCCTAAGATTTATTACATCCTCTTTGTTGGGTCCCTTGATTCACTATCTTCTGTGCTTTGTTCTCAACAGCTTATCGTCTGAAATAGAAGCCACCAGCCTCGGATTCTTCCTCCTGCCTTTTAAAGGCCTCTGATGACTCACATTCGGTGCTTCCATATTAAAATATAGGACATCTATGTACTGACTAACCTAACCCACTGGGCTCTTTCTAATGTAAAAGACTACACTTATTCTCAAGCTGCTGGATATGAAGGAATATATGAATGACTTGTGATTTACCTTTTTACACATTTTAAGTGAAGCAGTGTGTAATATTGCTTCAAAATGGTGAGTAAGGAGTGATTTTCACTTGGGAAGTTTGATGGTTGTGGTTCTTTTTCTCCTTCCTTCCCTCCTGGAATGCTTTTGGCACTTTTCTACTGTTCACTTTTAGCATGAATTTGGAGGGGGGAACATGTCTTTGACTGGAGCTAGACAGCATCCTCTGCTTCATGTCTTTAAGACATATGCTTAGCTTCTTGCATCCCCGCAAAGGGCTTTTCAAACGTGCACATTTTGTGTTTATAGCTAAATCCTGATGGATGGTTACAGTACTAGATGATGGTTCCAAGGAGGGTGTCAGAGCATTTCCAATCAACTATACATCCCCTCCACCTTCCCCATTTAGTTCTATAGATGAAATCACAAAAAGGACACAGAACCGAAATTATGTACTAAAAGTATTAAAGGAAGTACAAAGGCAGATTTTGACATTATTAAACCTTTGTGAAGTATGAAGATATTCTTTCTGATGGAGTTAGAGGGCCAGCTTGCCATAAGTTGGCTAATGAAAGGCCACACCTTTAGTGCACTACAGACAGTAAGTTATCAGCTCTCAGATACCACCAAGGCAGGAAGCAACTTCAATTAGTATGCTCACTGGTGATCTAGAGGAGAGTCAGCTTTTGAGAGGATATTGCTTTCTGCCTTTCCTGCTAACCTCTACCTAAGGAAGGGGGTAGGGAAGGAGAATGGATTTCTCCCCCTCCCTTCCCAAATAGCCATCATGTCTTACAATCCTAGTTGTCCAATAGGAGACACTACTCTCAGCAGGGAAGAGGCCTAGTGGGTTAGAGAGACAGTTGAGGATCTATGGTTTTAAGGAAGAATTAGCCTAGGCAGTCAGGACCCAGCTGCTTAGCTGAGCAAGTCCAGGGTGTCCACTTCAGCCAACTGTCTGACATATGTCGTGCTCAGTGGGGAGCAGCATGAGGAGACCATGAGAAAAGATCCTGGGGCTTTACAGTGCTAGAGATGTGGCTTGACTTGGCCACCCATGTTTCCTAGGTGTGTGCCTCACTACCAATCTACCCTAGGGATAAGTCCATTGATCTGTATGTTTTTACGGGAGTGTGCACCCCAGGTTTTGGGGAGCGGAGCTTTGTAGCTACTGTTTTTACTATCTCATTTCTGTGAATGTTTTGTGGTTGTTGTTGCGCAGTTGTTTTTTGGTTATGTCCGATTTTTTGTGACCCCATTTGGCATTTTCTTGGCAAAGATACTGGAGTGGTTTGCCACTTCTTATTCCAGTTCATTTTAGGACAAAGAACTGATGTAATAGGGTTAAATGACTTGCCCAGGGTCACACAACTACTAAGTATATTACAATCAACTCTCATGAGCAGGTTAAGTAGACATTAGAAGAGCTCTCCTTCTACCTATAATGGATGCTTATTTAAAGAATAACAACAATGATCTCATTACTGAATGAATACAAGTATGAACCTGAAGATCTGCTTAGGATTAGTATTATTTTCACTTCTCTTTGACAAATGCAGTTCCTGGGATTGCTATTATAGTTTGTGTAAACGTTGAAGTTTCACTCCCAGCCAAGGCTACTGATTTTTGTTGTTGTTTGTTTTTTAATCATTACTGTACTTCAGACTTCTCCCGATCAAATTATACTAAGAATAACAGTTAGCCAGTTGTATAATATTAGAAGAATCAGTTAATGTTTTAAATGTCTAAGACTCCAAATAGTAAGCTGCCTATTGTGAACATGGCTAAAGTTCTGATAAAACTTCTTTATAACTTTGCAGTTTAAGAAAAGTTTAAACAACAATAACAAAAAGCTGGCAACTTCTTAAATGTTCAGATTTAGAGGCAGCTTGTCCAGTAGATGTCCTGCTGGGCTGTGGGTTTTGGGTTTTCTTTTTTTTTTTTTTTTTTTTTTTGAGCCTCTGAATAAGTAGCTTGGCCTGTGGTGTTTATCAGAACTGTTCAACCTCTTTAACCTTATCAACTCTCAAGTCTCTTAGCTTCTTAGAACAACAATAGCATTCCTAAACCAATTCCCCATTGACTCCACTTCCCTCTCACAAAACTTAGGATAATTGAGGACAATGATTGTCCTTGGTTTTAAGGTTGTAATTTGGCTCATTTGATAGGCCAGAGGAGAAAATGTGACACCCTCCCCCACCCCTACCATTAGAAATCAGTATAAAGGGAGAAGCATAGGTGTTTCCTTATTGAAATAATACTTTACCAATACATTTCAGTAGTTCTGTTAATTTTATAGTAAAATTATATTTTCTTCCAAAGTTAATCATGTATGTGTTCTCTCATCTTGTAAACTCCAGGATGGAGTAGCAACATTACCACTGGGTTGTTCAAGAAAGCATTTGTTAAATATATGTGGGCAATTAGCACTATACTATGTTCTCTAGAACAGTACACAGACAAGGGCTCTACCCTTTGAAAGTTAAAATCTGATCATTTCTTAACTCTTGTGGGGTATTAATTTAATCTCTATTAGAGCTCCTGATTAGATAAATTGATATTTTTCTCTATGTTTTCTTAAATTTGTCCTGAAAAATCATGAGTTTTAGAGAAGTTTATATTTCTTAGCTCAGAATTAGTTGAAGTGGGCATAGGGAATTGTTCTAAGTACCCAGAAATCCTAAAGGACTTCAAATCACTAAAGATAGTAAACTTCAGTATTACTATGTTAGGAGTAAGTGACAAAACATCTCTTTTCTTTTAGACCTCAACAGTGCCATGCTGATTTAGCTATAGGAAAGACAGCGGAAGGGTAGGGAGCCATGACTTTCCAACTGTGTTTCTGTAACTCGGATATTTACAGCTGAGATAACTAATCCTTTTGGCTATTCTTTGCTTTAAAACAACAACAACAACAATAAAGGTGTCTACAATATAAGCTCCAGGTCTGATTGTGGTGAACTGGTCACTTAGGTTTTCTTTGAATTACCTTAGTGGAAAGAAACAAACTTTGTTTAGCCCATTCAACAAAGACTTGCTACTTATTTCATTATCTTGAATCCCCAAGTAGATTTTGTAAATCAACATAAATGGTGAAAGTTTACATATCTGTGTCATAAGCACCAATTAAAAAAAAAAATCAGCCAAGGCAGAAAAAAGGACATTTGAAATCCCCTGAATTCATTATTATTCTTCCCTTCTATCCAGACCCATCAACTGAAGTGACTAAAGAATTAACTCTAGTGAAGGGCTACGTAAGTGGCTGTTCCTCTGATTTCTCACATAGCTCTTTGTGGCTAGGGTCGAACATAGCTTTAAACCAATAACCCTGAAAGATTCTTCTACTCTATCCAATCTGCATGTTGGTACTTTCATCATCAAGTTACTGATTCAGTTTTCAGCCTCCCCAAGTATAACCTATTCATCACTCCTCTTGAAAACTGATGAGTCCATTCAAGTGGACTTTGCTTCAAGGAAGTTTTCTTGCAATTAATCATAGGGAGAATTGTGAGTATCCCCAAACTATTAAATAAATAGGAAACCCGGTGAAACTATCCTGGTTTTAACAGCTTATTTATAGAAGGTAGTCTTAGGGGGCTTATTTTTTTTAAACAGTGCACACTGAACATTTTTAGGCACATGAGTATGCATTTGCTGCTCATTATGAGCTGCAGTTCTGGGGCAAAGCTGGGTACAAAGAGACTGTGAAGGACAAACCCTACCATTCATCTGTACACATGTACCATGCTGACTGCTGCATGTTGTGGAAAGATTCTCTGTAGATTCCCCAATCTGAAGAAATAATGAGCTTAAAGCAGGGGAACCTCTGAAAACAGTTGGCAGTTAGATAATGATGGATATGCTACAAATTCTAGAGATATCGGTGGAGAAGGATGGATGAATGATGCATATAATGAAAAGCAGGCTAAAGCCGATCACCTTCCTTTTAGGACAAACATGTAAAATGCAGTTCAGTATACTGGAGATATCGCCTGTAGTGTATTATGTTGCATAATAAATGACAGCGAAGAAAAGGATGTCTTTATTACCAGGTAAGTTTAATAGGAAAAAAAATGTAGTTGGTGGTTTGAGCAGCAAAAGGCAAGTTGAGATTTGGGGTTTGAGGGAAGGTTTCCCTATATGTTTTCCTGATACCAGCCAAACTGATTGACTCCTTGGTGGCTTAGTTTTCTTCTGAAAAATGCAATGTAAGAAAAGTTGATAAATTTAAGACTCTATCTAACACATGCCAAAATAATTAGTTGAAGAGAAAAAAAAATTAAAATGTTTGTCAAAATGTTGTTTAACCTACATGACAAGCAACCAACCTCTTTGATTATTTGGATGACCTTATTTTTTTTCACTGAATTGATTGATTGTATTGTTATAATGTTGTCACATTTAAACCAACCCCCTGGCACATGAAAATATTTTGAGAAAGCCTAAATTTATGTGTGTCTCTAAATTTTCAGGTGAAAATTGTCAGAGATACAAACCTCATTAAATTAGAAAAGAAATAAAAGTGGTAGTTAACACCAATAATTAGAACCAAAAAGGATTGATTGTTTCTAGAATTGGAATTCCGAAGGCCCACTTATATTTATTTTGTTTCTCTCCTTAAGCTGTGTGGACTTCTGCAACAACTCTATATATTGGCCCAGTCAACAAATAGCACTGTGCAGAAAATAGAAGCTGATTTACCCCTGATTACAATGACATAAAACTACCCCCATCTCTTCATGTTACCTGGTGCAAAGCACGAAACCTGCTTTTTTTGGCTATTCTAAGGAAATGGACAGAGCGTGCATGGTCTATGGAGTTAGAGGCTGTTGTTCTTGAGTCATTTCAATCATGGCTGACTCTTTGTGACCCATTTGGGGTTTTCTTGGCAAAAGTTTGCCAATTCTTTCTTCGGCCCATTTTATAGATATGAAATTGAGGCAAACGGGGTTAAGTGATTTGCCCAGGATCACATAACTAATAAGTATCTGAGGCTGAATTTGAAATCAAGTAAATGAATTTTCCTGATTCCAAGTCCAGTACTTTAATAAACTGAGTCACCTAGCTGTACCTTGAGGTAGAGAAGCTGGATTCAAATCTCACCTCTGGTACTAATTATGTGACTTTAGGCAAACCACTTAACCAATTTGGGCCTCAGTTTCCTAATCTATAAAGTCAGAGGGTTGGTTTAGATAGCCTCTAAGGTCCTTTTCAATGCTAGGTCTATGATCCTATGAATTAACAATATATATTCCATACATTGGACAGTTGGCTGGCACAATGGATAGAGGACTGGGCTTGGAATCAGGAAGACTCATCTTTATAAGTTCACATCTGGCCTCAGATATGTATTAGCTTTGTGACACTGGGCAAGTCACTTAACCCTGTTTGCCTAAGTTTCCTCATCTGTAAAATAAGTTGGAGAAGGAAATGGCAAATCACTCTAGTATCTTTGCCAAGAAAACCCCAAATGTGTTCATGAAGTGTTGTACGTTACTGAAAGGCCACAATAACAACAAAAATGCCATACCTTTCCCTGGTAAAATTAAGAGTTAAAAGTCTAATACTACTGCTGGTTGTAAGGATAATGGCTATTTTATAAGCTATCTGAGGAAGAGATGTGGCATACAATGCTGGGTACTTGGGGGACATGATCAATATTCAAGTTTTTGAAGCACTTTAACATGGATGATATTAATAGATTATTTTACAAAGGTCTTTCACATGCATTTTCTCATTTGATTTTCATGAAAACTCTGTAAGATAGGCAGGGCAGGTATTTTAACCCCCATTTTATAGGAGAAAAAACGAACTCCCCAGAGAGTCATGTTTTGTTCAAGGTCATTTAGTAAGGGATCTCTCACTCTTCTAAAGTCCCATAGCAGTTTGTGACACTTGGACTACAGTTAATTTTATTCTTTTTTCAGCTTCTTTGCTAAGGACTATAAAGTCCTCAAGATCAGGGAATAGGTCTTAGATCTATTCCCCATACTGGAATAGCATAGTACCTTGGATGTTATATGTCCTCAATACATTTTGTTGAATTTAAGTGGTATAGCTAATATAAGAAGCCAGGTCTACACACCCAGGTGGCAAGTGAAAAGAGCTTAACCAGCTATCTTCTTCTGTAGCATGTTTGGAGGAAGTAGGGAAGGATCCAATAGATAAAGAGAGGTTGAATATTGGAGAGAGAAGTGATGAGGATAATTGACATTTTAATTTGCTGGAGAAGATGGGAGGAGATAGTATCAAGAGCCCATGTAGAAGGATTTGGCCCTGGCAAAGAAAAGGGTCAAAATCCTAAGTTAGGGGTGAGGAACCTATGGCCTCAAGGTCACATGTGGCCCTCTAGGTCCTCAAGTGCGGCTCTTTGCCTGAATCCAATTTTTTTTTTTTTTTAAAGGAATCCAAAGTTTGGATTCAGTGAAAGGGCCACACCTGAGGACTTAGAGAGCCACATGAGGCCTCGAGGCTGAAGGTTCCCCACCCTGTCCTAAGGGATTTTGAAAAAAAGATTCTACCTGTTTGGAACTCTTTCCACCTTTCTTTCATATTTACCTATATCCTTCCTTTTAGTCTTTCTGTTTTGCATTACTATTGTTGATATCTGATACTCTTAAATAAACCCTTCCTCTTTTCTACTTGCTTCCATAATTTCATTCTTCTCTTTCCTTCTTTCTACCTAGTGAGTTTATTGTTGTTATTATTATTAATTTTGAAAATTTTTTTAGTCAATTAGTCATTCCTGACTCTTCATGACCCCATTTTGGGGTTTTCTTAGCAAAGACACCACAGTGGTTTGCCATTTCATTTTCCAGCTCATTTTACAGATAAGGAAATTGAGGCAGAGGGGGTTAAATGGCTTGACAAGGGTCACACAGTTAATAATTGTCTGATGCTGGATCTGAACTCAGGTCCTCCTGACTCGAGAGCCAGCACTCTATCTACTGTGCCAACTAGCTGCCCCAATTTTGGATTAGGCCTGTAATTTCACGGGTATAAGGAGCTCTTGGAGAGGAAAGTCTCTTTGCCAATGTAGATTGGTACCTGTTTTGTAACTTATTGGCTTAGAGAGATGTCTGTGAGACTCTGAGAGCTTAAGTGATTATTCCATATCCACACATCTAGAATGTGTCAAAGGCACAACTTAAAATCAGATCTTCTTGATCCCAAAGCAGTCTCTATATCCACCCTACCTATTGCCTTCCTCATCTTCCTCATCCTTATTGTCATCATCATCATCACACTATTACTATTATTAGGTAGCCAGGTAGATAGAGGGCCAGCCTGGAGTCAGGATGACCTGAATTCAAATTTAGCCTCAGACACTAACTAGCTGTGTGCCCTCCAGCTAGACATTTAACTTCTGTCTGCTTCGTTTTCCAACTGTAAAATGGAGATAATTATTAAACATCTACCTCACAGAGTTGTTAGGAGGATCGAATGAGTTAATATTTGTAAAGCATTTTGTAAACTTTGAAGTGCTGTATAAATGTTAATGATTATCTCATTTTTTCCCTTGCTTTTGCAGGGTTCAGTTGTTATCCTGTTTTTACTCCTTCTTATTTTATATTCTACAGATTACTGTTTGGGAGAGTAACATGACTGCTCTTTATAATTCAATAAGGACTTTGTGATATAATTTATCTTCTGTAAACTCATTGAAAGCATCTTTGAGACAACTACAGGAGCAGGAGGGATGCCCCGGTGACATCATGTCCTATTCTTCAGTGGTTCTTCTGTTGGTTTTCTCTATTTTGAGAGCTTTTCATAGTTTGGGGATTGTGAGTGTTCAGCATGATTACATCTATTAAAATGTTCTTTAATTTTTATGTATCAATGTTATATTCAGGAAGGAGTGGGTGACAATGCTATCTGTAATAATGCTCCAGTTTTCATAGTGTATTTGTTGAATTCTCAAGGTTATTTGGGCTTTTCTAGTTATAATGCAGTGATTTTTTTTCACTTTATAAAGGATAGAGAATTTCTGGTATATTATTCTAATCGCCTGATTGTGACTTTCTAGGCTTTCACCACCTGCAGTGATATGTTGCACTGTTTCCACTGTATCATTGCATAATTTGCATTGATCAAGTAGTCTAAACTCCTTCAGAATAACCTTTCTGTAGTTGATGATCTGAGGGCCATGATTCTGAAATGTCCTCAGCAAACCCTCCATTTCTGAACAGAAATCTACTTGACTGTCATCTGTTTACTACTTCTACTGACATGTAGTTTTGAGTTTCGTTGTAACATGACTTTTTATTTCACTGTTGAATTTTAGTTCTTTCAATTGTATTCTACGTATCCTGAAACATATACCTCTTTTCAGACTTCACTCTTGCTTCATAAAGTGAAGTTTGTACTAAGTCCAGTTGAATCTCTGTGCATTTTAAGCTGTTTATTTTGTGTTCTAAGAACATTTACCAATCATTAGTCAGAAAATAGTCATCTTCCTAGAGCTCACGAACCCTGTGTTCCATTAACATGATAGGGTTTTTTGTTTGGACAACTTCCAGATATGTTTTCATCCACTTTACTATGCTAAATGTATATAGTAAGCTGATACTATGTATTCTATATAGGTGTTAATTGCTCTAAATGTATACTTCCCATCAAGCTTCAGTGTCAGGTTTGTTTTAGTTCTTCTCTTCTCCCTATATACTTTCTCTCTTTTGGTAACCTCCTCAGTTCCTGTGGCTTTAACTACCATCTGAAGGAGGATAAATAGCAGCTGTACTTAGCCAGTCCTAGACTTTTTTGAAAGTTTCAGTGCTGAATCATCAATTATCCACTGGGCATTTCAAACTGGATTTCCAAAAGACATTTTAAACACAATATTTACCAAATCAAGCTCATTGCTTCCCTTTAATTTCATCTCTTTTCCAAACGTCCCTATTTTTGTCAAAGGCACCACTATCTTTGCAGTCTTTAGGTTCATAATCTCAGTCTTAGTATTATCCTTGATTCCTCACTCCATACAGCCAAACAATTGTCAAATTTTGCTGTTTCTAGCATCACAACATCTTTTGAATCTGACCCCCTCTTTCCATACTCACAGAGCTACCATCTTAATTCAATTACCTCTTTACCTCTCACTTATATAATCATCTATCTATTTGAAGTATCTCAGCAACAGTCCATCCTACACACTGCTAGTCAAGTCATTTTCCTTAAGTGCAGTTCTCACTTGTCATTCCCCTTTTCAATGAACTCCAGTACCTTTCTATTGCCTCTAAGATAAAATATAAACTCTTCTGTTTGCCCTTTCAAGCCTTACACAACTGGGCACCAAATACTCTTTTCAGAATCAGTGGACATTACTACCCCTTCCAAACTCTGCTCTCCAGCCAAACTGGCCACCTCTCTGTTGCTTACACATGGTACTCTATTTCCTCTTTTTGTGCCTTTGCACTGGTCTTTCTATGTGCCTTAAATGCACTCTCTCCTTACCTCTGCACCCCAGAGTTCCTCTCTCCTTGTAAGAAAAAGCTCATGTGCCATATTCTTCATGAAATCTTTCTTTAATCATCTGATTGCTAGGGCCCTCCCTCTCAAACTACCTTGCATTTAAGCACTTTTAATATATTTGTATTTATTAATTTTATATTCATGATATGTGAAAGTTGGATAAATCTTTAAGGAATCACCTTGAAGCAATTTGGGCCTTGGTGGTACCATTGCTCTTAGTTCTACTCTGTGATGTTAAGCAAAACAAGGATAGTTCTTCCTTTCATGAAAAACTTTCAAACTCCTGACGATGTCTACCTTGTCTTCACTACATCTCCTTTTATAGATTCCTTCAACCCATTTCCATCCAAGTATCCTGTACAATATGATCTTGAGGCCTTTTAGCATTCTGGTCACCTTCCTCTAGATGTTCCACAGCTTCTCAAAATCCTTCATAAAATCAATCATCAAGCATTTGGTAAGTGTTCCCCATGTTGGGAAATATGCTAAGTAAGCATTGGGGATGCAAAGGAAATGTGAAAAATAAGAAAACACAAGGTGAACTTAGAGAGAAAATTCCTAGCAGTGTGTGTGTGTGTGTGTGTGTGTGTGTGTGTGTGTGTGTGTGTAGGAAAAAATCTCCTGAAGAAGGTGGCACTTGAGCTGAGTCTTAAAGAAAGTCAGGGATTTTAAGATGCAAAGATATGAAGACAGAACATTCCAGGTATGGGGAAGCTGTCATGGCAAAAGCACAGAGATGGTAGATGAAGCGTGTATGAAAAACAGAACCTAGTACAATATGGTTGGATTATAGGATGAATGGAGGTGAGTCATGAAATAAGCATAGAAAGATCCAGGTTGTGAAAAAATTTAGATGTCAAATAGAATTTATATTTGATGCTAAAGAGGGAACGCTTTATTGAATGGGGTGGTTTGTGGTAATATGGTCAGATGTGTGCATTAAGGAAATCATTTTGGCAGTTGTGTAAAGAATTGATTAGAGTGGAGAGAGTCTTAAATAGGGAGATCAATTAAGAGTCTACTGTAATACTCCATGTAAGAAGTGATGAGGGCTTGAGCTAGGGGGTGATTGTATGAGGGGAGAGAAGGGAACATATGTGAAAAATTTTGTGGAGAAAGAAATGACTTGATTTGCCAGTTGATGAGAGGTGAGGTGATTTAATGAGGAGTCAAAGATGACACCAAAGTTGCAAACCTGTGATTTGTTGTGACCTGTGATACCTTCTGTAGTAAGTAGGGCAGTTTGTTAGAAAGGTGAGATTGAGGGGGGAGGGGGACAGAATCAAGATGGCAGAGTAGAAACAGGATTTCCTCTGGGCTCCGGTTCCCACCTCCTCCAATTTATGTAAATGGTGACTCTGAAGAATCTTTGGAGCTACAGAACCCACAAAATGACACAGAGAAGCTAACCTCATGCTGAGAACAGCCCGGAAGGCTGGCAGGAAATGGCCAGCACAGTGCTCAGGGAGCTGACCCCAGCACTTCAAGAGCCTCAGGGCGGGCCTGACTGGCTCCTGACTAGAGGGACTTCATATCACCAGCAGCTGTGGCGGTTTCCAGAATTATCAACACATAGATGCTAAGGACAAAGTGAGAAGTCAGTGCAGTGTGGGCTTTGGGATCCAGTAATCTAGGAGTGTGGTAGGCCTTTGTACCTGGGGGGGGGGAGAAGTGGCAGATGCACAGTGGCCATGCAGCTGCAATCACGTGGCTGCTTCAGCTCCTGGTCTGCAGATTGTATGGGGACCAAGCAACCAGTCTGAGGGGTAATCACTCTTGCTTTAACCTGCTTGGATCTGGATTACATTCTAGGGTGAAGGTCCTGGGGTGTGTGACCAGCTTCCCAGAGTGTGTGGAGGCTTCAGAAAGAGCACCCAACCTTCAGCAGCTGAGAAAACCCCTGCATTTGGGATGAAGCTTCCCTGTCTGGTAGCAGAGTTCTACTGTTGCAAAAAGCCCAAAAGTCAAGTAATTGAGTGGCAACATGAGCAAACAAGGAAAGCAAGGAAGCAGAGCAACCCAACTTTACACTCATATTTTGGGGACAAAAAGGATCAAAGAATGGAACAAGAGGAAGACAGTGAAGTCAGAACTCCTGCACCAAAAACTTCCAAGAAAAATACAAGCTAGTTACAGGCCATAGAGGACCTTAAGGAAGATTTTGAAAACCAAATAAGAGAAGTGGAGGGAAAATTGGGAAGAGAAATGAAAACAATGCAAGAAAATTATGAAATGAGAGTCAACAACCTGACTGAAGAAAATAACACCTTAAAAAATAGACTAACTCAAATGGCAAAAGAGGCTCAAAAAGGCAAAGAGGAGAAGAATGCCATAAAAAGCCAAATTTGCCAGATGGAAAAAGAATCTCAGAAGCTTACTGAAGAGAATAATTCCTTCAGAATTAGATTGGAGCAAATGGAAACTATCGACTTTATGAGAAATCAAGATACTTTTAAACAGATCCAAACAAATGAAAAAATAGAAGGCAAAGAAAGGTGGGATTAGAGGGCGGGGAATAATAAGTTCTGCTTTTGACATATTGAGGTTGGAATGCCTATGTGACATACAGTTTGATATGCCATATGTGATGCAGGATTATAGCCCAAGAGAGACTGAATTTGGGAATCAGCTACATAGACATGATCATTACCCTATTGAAGCTTACATCAATTAGGTGAAAGACTATAAGGCTTAAATGAGGACCAAGGAGAGAGCCTTAGAGTATACTTACAATTACTGGGTGTTACTTGGATGAAGATTCAACAGCAAAACAAACTTTTTAATATTTTTCTGATTTATTTTTATCAGATTCAATGATTATGATGACCATAACCACTGCAGACTAGTGGAGATCAGCAAAAGTTTCACAGAGAAAATGTGAATCAAATAAGCCCTTAAACAGGAATTTAATCACTTTGAGGCAGTCGGGCCTTAGTATTATCATTGCTCATATTGCTTCTAGGAGTTAACAGGTAGGAGGAAAATCAAGAGAGAGCAATGTCATGAAAATACGAAGAGTAGAGACTGCCCATAGGTGAAGGGTATCAAAAGTGGCAAAGACTTCAAGAGATGTCAAGAAAGATGAGAATTAAGAAAAAGCATTAAATGTGGCACTGTGAGAATTTTGGCAAAAGAAAATGTGAGAATTTTGGCAACTTTGGAAAAAGGAGTTTCAATTGAATAATAAAATCTGGAGCCAGATTAAAGAGGGTTTAGAATAGAGTGGGTGGACAGCAAGTGGATGGACTGAATGTAGATATTTTATTTCAAGTAGTTTGACTTGAGAAAGCTATGCAAGATATAGGATAATAGCTAGTGGGGATGGTAGGATCTCTTGAGAATTTTTTAATGATGTGGAAGATTTGGTCATGTTTATAGTCAGAAGGGGAAGAAGCGGTAGCTAAGGAGAGATTGATGGTTAGAAAGAATGAGAGGATGATAATAGTCAAATCTACTGCAGATGGTGGGATAAGGAACCAGGGAAGCATATGGAGGGGTTGACATAGGCAACCAGAAGATTACCCTCTTCATCAGAGCTTAGATTAAAGAAAGAGTTGATGATGTTGGAGACATAAGATGAAGAGAACTAGGTTAAAAGTACTTTGAAACTAATGGTTGGAATTTTTTGGCCTTATATGAGGTAATAGAACATTTATATGGGGTATAATTTTGTGGTTGGTAGTAATGTGAGAATAGAGAGGAAGATATATGTATGAGAGATACTGTGAGGGTAAAATCGCTCGGACTTGGATAGGAGGTGGAAGTGAGGAAGAGGAAAGAGTCAGCATTAAGGTAGAATCTCAAGGTTTCAAGCCTGGTAGACAGGATGAATGTTGGTGCTAACAACAGCAATGTTGAATGAAGTTAGACAAGAGAGTAAGTTTTTTCAGGGAAAAAAAAATCTTGGCTTTGAACATAGTGAGTTTGATGTGCTAATTGGACCTTTCTGTCCTCTAGGAATTCATATAGATAATCAAGTATTAAGTACATGGCATGCTATGTTCCATGGGGTCATGAAGAGTTGGACATGACTGTATGACTGAATAATAACAATACTGTGTGCTAGTCATTATTCCAGTTTCTGGGGATACAGAGACAGAAATTATAGAGCCCTGACCTATAGGCGCTTATATTCTATCAGGGAAAACAAGATTATATGTGTATGTATATATGCACATATATGTATGTCCATGTGTGTATATGATATATAACATGCATATACATATATAACAAGATAATTTTGGGGAAAGCATCCTGGCAGGTGGACAATCTATTGGAGAAAATGGGAGGGGCATAGAATCAGAATTGTATCCAAAGGTGTTGGTCTTGGCCAGAATAAGGGTTAACTTCAGCAGACACGGGAACAGAGGAGGCAAAGATGGAGGATGATTTTAAATGGTTTTGAGATTTATAGGAGATAAGAGGGTACTCATGGTGAATAGGTTTATTTTTTCTTAGTAAATTATTAAGCTGAGAGTGTAGGTGATGGGCAACATGGAAGGCTAGGAATATGCTACATCTTCTGTGGGCAATAGGATAGAGAATTATTTAGAGAGGAGCCAGTTAAATTGAGATTAATTTTTTAAAAGATGGAAACACAAAAAATGTCAGGCTTTGTTTTATTATTTTCTCCAGCTCTGTTCAGCAGCCTATCTGTTTTAGTGGAAGAGGTAAATGATGGGAGCCAATTTAGGGTTTGACTTTATCAGGACCTTAACCAAAAGGAATTCCAGAGTAGAGGAAAATGTAGGACTGGCTCCTATAGGATTGAGATTGGGAAATCAGAGCAGGTGGATTGGAAGAATTCTGAAGGTTATGATCTAATGTGATCTGATAATGGCGTTCCAGAGATGTTGATTTTTGAAATAGAGCATTTGTGGGTAAAGATCATCACTTTGTAGATGAAATGAAGTGGAGTTGAAATGGAGATACAAGTCTAGAAATTGGAAGGGAGGTCACAGTTGGATAGACATATTTTAAAGTCATTTGCTTAGAGGTGATACTTGAGATGCTGATGCTATATACAGAAGAGTTACTGAATTAATATTTTTTAGTCTTGATTGGAAACCTGGGTATAATGTTTGAGGATAGCTGGGATACGGATGACATTGCAGGAAAGGGGGACATCATCTCTGTTCATTGGGCTCTCAGATCTCTCAATTCTCTCTCTCTTTCTGTGTGTGTGTATATGTGTGTGTGTGTGTGTGTGTGTGTGTGTGTGTATGCAGATGAATACATTTCCACCTGTATGTACTCCGGGCATCACAAATTCAATTACGTTGATACAGTTCATTATGTTTTCCCTCGCATTCATCAGTCTTTTAAACTTTTCTTTTTCTTTTGAAGGAATCACCATTCCTTTTAGTCACCAGGTACAAAGCCTTGGCGTCATCCTTGATTATTCCTTCTTCATTCCTTCCTTTTCATCCTCCTCCCCCATATCCAGTCAGTTGTCAAGTCTTATTGATTCTAATTCCACAACATCTCTTAGATCCATCTTCTTTTTCTCCACTCAAACATCTTTACCCTAGTTCAAGCTCTCATCACCTCTTGCCTGGACTATTGCAATAGCTTCGTAATTGGTTTTCCTGCTTCCAGTATTTCCCCTCTCCACTATACGACTGCCAAATTGATGTTCCTAAAACACATATTTGACCATGTCACCACTCTGCCCACACAAAAATCATGTGTGGCTCCCTTTGTCTCTAGGATAAATATAAATCTCCATCCTGGCATTTAAGGCCCGCCACAATCTGGTTCATACCTCCTTTCCAATCATACTTTGCTTCACATACTCCCCATTCTAATTAAACTGGCCTCCTAAGCTTTTCCCTGTACATAGCATTCTATCTTCCACTTTCATGCCTTTGAACAGGTTATTCCCTGGATCTAGAATGCTTGTCTTGGAGAATGCCTAAGCTTTCTTTAAAATATATTTCAGGTACCACCTCCTAATTAGCCTTTTTCGAACTTCCCATTAGCCTTTTCTCTCTTTTGAAACGACTTTGTATTATTTTGTATTTTATATTTTGTGTTTGCTTATCTGTGTACATACTGTTTCCCACATTTCCTACCCTAGTACAATGCTTGAAAGCAAAGGTTCTTTCTTTTTGATTCTATTTGTCTTCCCAGCACTTAGCACAGTGTGTGACACATAAGCATTTAATAAATGCTTGTTGATTCTCTGACATGATCATAAATGTTTCCTCTTTATCTTTTTATCCTTACCACCTAGCATAGTACCTTGTACATAGTGAGCATTTAACAAATGTTTGTTGAATTGAATTGAACCAAGGAAAAGCATGTCTTTGGGAAATATCTCAATTAGAAAGGCAGAATGATGTTAGACTCAAGGGAGCCTTAGCTTTGGAGTTCTTCTAATAGTCTGCATGCTCATCTGTCAGGGCTGTGGTAGAGGTATTTCCTTCTCATATATGTTGAACGAGATGACCAACTTTCCTACTCTAAGTTGGAGGAATGGAAAAAAAAAAGTGTTGAACTTGGACTCAGGAAGACTTGAGCTTGAATCCTGCCCCAGCCACTCTTTAGCTATTTAACCCTAAGCAAATCACTTCACCTATCACAGATTCATCATATATAAAATGGAGATAATAATTGCACTTACCTCACAGAGTTTCTGAGAGGATCAATTAAGATAATGTACATAAAAGTGCCTTACAAGCCACAGAGTGCTATATAAATGTTATCTATTAATATATTAAGTCTAACTATTAGCAATATTTTTTTTTGTTTCTTCAATGACTTCACCACTGTCTTTTTTCTAGGAATGGTGTCAGTTCTAGTGACTGAAAAGAAAATTTGACACCCTGAACTCACAATTCCTTCCTATTTCTTCACCTACAGCGATCTTTACCTCCATCCCACTTCTAGAGACTTTGTATACATGGCCAGACTTGAATGTTATTACTCTGATTTGCTCTACCACTCCCCTGCCTCATACTCACCCTTCCCCCATCTTACCACAGTATCCTCTTCATACTCTCTACATCTACCATTGCCTCAGACCTACTGAGTCTACTTTTCATTAGCATAGGTATATTTTGTTGCTCAATCTGTTCTATCCACTGCTTCCTAAACCATTTGTTGGCTATGGGCTTCATAACTTCTTAACCAGTCTGTACCCCATAGTCAGCCCATTTAATACTCCCTTAGGCTTATTCAAGTGCTGACTTCTCTTTAAGGCTCCCCTTCATGAGACTTCCTATAGCCATGCCTATCTCTCAGTGGATCTCTCTCTCTTTCAAACTCCTGTAGCATTTATTGCATATTCATTTCCATCATGTTCTGTCTTATATTACCTATCTTTCCACATAGAAGTACTATCTGCTCAGTCATATTACAAAGCCATAGTGGGCAGGAATCATGTTTTATCGATCTTCTTATCCCTGCTACCTAATTCATTGTTTAGGCAATCAAACACTTTCTTGATATCTTTCTGCCTGGACACTCTTCTGGAAGTCTCATTGGCACCTCATAATGAGAATATCCCTAACTGTACTAATAATCCCTATCCTAATTCCTCGCCTCCTCTCAATTTCCGTATTTCTGTATAAGTATTACAATCCTCCTAGGCCAGGGGTGGGGAACCTGAGAACCTGAGGTCACATGTGCCTCAGGTTCTCTACCCCTGGCCTAAGCTGTAAGGTTCAAAACCTTATATTCACCTTTGACTCAACCCACCCCCATCCCGCCGCTTCTCTTCACACTCCATCAGTTGTCAAGTTCTGTCAATCCAACCTCTAAAACATCTTATCCATCTTTTCCTTCTCTCCATTCATTATTCTAAAGTCTTCCTGCCTCTAGTCAATCCTACATAGAGCTGCTAAAATTATATTCTGAATGCATAGGCCCTAGTAAAAAAAATATCCAGGGACTTCTATATTAGTCATAGGATAATATAAAAAGATACTTTCCATTTGCCAGGGTCTGACTTTAACTGATCTTCCTAACCTTATTTCACATTATTGACCTTCATTTATCCTATTGTCCAGTCAAAGTGAATTGTAGCTATTAACTATACCCCAAACTAGATCTGATATCTCTCACCCCCATACATTTGCACAGGGCCTAAGTCTGGAATATACTTCCTTCTCATCTTCATCTGTTAAAATCCTTCTTCTTCTTCAATACTTAACTGTTGCATCAATGTTTTCCTTATTCCCAAGCTGTTCTCTCACTCCTCAGATTCTCCTAGAGCATTGTCTCCTCACATCCTCCCCTTTACTCTTATTTTTGTATACATATGGTCTTCCCATTGATCCATGAGCCTAATTTCTTTGAGGGCAGAGGAACCAGAAAGTCAATAAATGTTTATTAAGTATCTGCTATGTGCCAGGTGCTGAGTGCTAGGGGTTCAAAGAAAGCCATAAGACAGTCCCTGCCTTTAAGGAACTCACTGGGAGAAGACAACATTACAAAAAAAAAAAAGAAACTCTGTACAAATAAGACGGAGAGAAGATAAACTGTGAATAATCATTAGAGAAAAGGCATTAGAATTAAGGGGAAGCAAGAAACCTTCTTGTAGAAGGTGCAAGTCTTGAAGGAAACCAGGAAAGCCAGGAGGCAGAGAGGAGGAGAGAGAGAACACTCCAGGCATGAGGAAGAATCAGTGAAAATACCTGGAGGTGGGAAATGGAGTTTTTAGTGTTAGGAACAACAAGGAGGCCAGTGCCACTGGATCAAACAGTATTGGGAGCAGAGTAAGATAAAAGAAGACTTGAAAAGTTGAGGGCAGGGGAAGACATAGTTTGTGAAGGACTTTGAACACCAAACAGGATTTTGTATTTGATCTTGAAGGCAATAGGGAGATGCTAGACTTTGCTGCATAGTGGCAGAAGGAGGTGTCTGTGGCATAATCAGATCTGTGCTTTAGGAACATTGACAGCTGAGTGAAAAGGGGACTGGAGCAGGGAGAGACTTGTGGTAAGGCCGACCACCTAGCAGGCTATTGCAATAGTCAGGGAGTGAGGTGATGCTAACCTATAACTGTGCCGTTTTTCATTTTCATACCTCTAATGCCAAGCATGATGTCTTTCCCAGAGTAAGTGCTCTTTATACTTTTGTTGAATTTAATTGATGATGATGAAGAAATGATCGTTGTACTTGTTCATTTCCCAGTTCTGCTCAGAGGTGAGCTTTGGTACTAGCAGCATAGTTAGACAGTGGTGTGGAATGTAAACTATATCTTTGATTGTACTGAACAGATACAGAGCTGGAAGATCATATATTGCAATCTCCTCATCTTACAGATGAAGAGACTGAGGCACATAGAGTTTAATGGCTTATACAAGTCAGGACTCAAATGCAGGTTACCTGACTAAATTTCATGATCTTTCTACTTTATTATGATGCTTCTTTTTTGCCAATCTAGTCAATCTAGTTTATAGGATTACCCTGCTCTATGTGGTGAGAAAAATCATTATTTCCTCACATGAATGTCGAAGTATATCTATTGGGCTTAGAGATTCTAATCCTTGATAGAAGTGCTATACATCTACATTTATTTGAAGCATATGCATAATCATAATCATAGCTGAAATGTGTATAATGTTTTGAGATTTTCAAAGCACTTTAAACACAGTATAATTTAATCCTCATTACATTCCTATATAGCAGCTATTGTTCAGTCATTTCAGTAGTGTCTGACCTTCTTGGCAAAGATACTGAAGGGGTTTGCCATTTCCTTGTCCTGATCATTTTACAAATGAGGAACTGAGGCAAACAGGCCTAGATGACTTTCCTGGGGTCACATAGCTAGTAAGTGTCTAAGACTGGATCCTGATGTCAAATCCAATGTTTTCTTCACCATATTGCATTATTTCTGCCCAAATTCAAAAAGTTAAAAACAAAAAACAAGCTCATGAAAGGGGGGCATACATCATCTACACACACCATGAATGCCCCATTCCTCATGCTGAATCAGAGGCCCTTATCTTCTTGACCACTGTTGATGATGTATATGAACCTCTAAGTTTGTTCCACTATGGCATCTACATGAAATTTGGGTCACTGGGGTGATGATTTATTTATTTATGATTATTTATATTTCAAGATTATTTATAATTCAAGGTTCTATTTAATTCAGCAAGCATTCCTTAAGTACCTACTTGTGTCAGGCCCCATACTAGAGATTCAAAGACAAAAATAAAAACAATCCTTGTCCTCAGAACGCTTTCATTCTAATATGTGAAAACACAGTAGCAACTGGATAAGAGAATCACAAAGTCAGATATTCAACACCTCACAAAGATCTGAAGACTGAGTTCCCTTTGGCCAGAGACTAGCAGACACAAATTGCCCTTTTTATTGCTTCACTAAAACACACCACTTTGACCAGTTCATTTATTGACTTTTTCATCTCGAGCACAAATTCTTACTTATGTGGGAGTTAAAGGTCCACAACACACTAATTGTGAAAGCAAAAGTGCCAGTTTGGCAGAATTCTACCACCCCAGGAATGATACTTGGAGCATGACAACAGTTGGATAAATTAACTCTGAAAATGATTTTTTTTTTAAGGAAAAAAAAAAAAACAAACCTTTGCACTGTCCTTAGAGAGAGTCTACCTTTCTACAAAGAGAATGTTTATCTAAGGGAGCAGAGAAAAGGACTGAGCTAGTTTCAAGTTTCAGAAAATAGCGGGAAGCACTGAGGTGTCAGCTGTTTACTGGAGACTAACAAACACACAGGAAACAAGCCGGCTGCTATGATTTGACTTAAATTACAAGGAAAAAATCACCCAGGGTTCCAGAAATACACATCATTTGGACAAATAACTAATCTCCCTTTTTTTACTCTGCTTGCTGAAAGCAACTGAGAGTTAAAATACAAGAACAATTTTTAGAGTCCACCTCATGACTAGCAATCAGTGCTAATAAGATTCTTTTCCTCTTGCAAGATTCACAGAAAGCCCTCAATCCATGCCGAGCACATTCAAAGGCAAGGGACTAAGCGATCCCCTTACAGGTTCATTATCATTCGCAGGTTATCCCTAGCCAAGTGAATCAGGAAAGCAAATGAATTAGTGAGAATTAAGAAGCCTCTGTGGTATGAACCCTCTCCAAATCTCAGCTAAGATGAAAGGTAGACGCTGATGTCTTATGTCCCAGGGTTCTCAGAATTGGAGCCCCAGTGCCTACCCGCTTTCTCCAGAGCCTTGCAGAAATGTACAGGCAGTTAATGTTGCCTAACGTCTCCTGACCGTGGGTTCAGCCATGTGGGAAAAGTTTTACGAGGCTGCAAAAACCAAACCCCCTTTCACTCACAATTAATTACAGGAGAGTTGCTATAGCACCTAGCTGTCAATGAGTGCAATGTGGGCACACTTCCTTCCCATCTCAGGCATTCACTAATAATCAAAGATAGGGTAATGTTTTAGTAGAGGATGCTATCTAATGAGATTCTTAAAGGACAAATCTAGCATACGTTTGAACTGCTAAGTGTTAAGTTTCATGGAAAGTAATATCTTAAGCCCTTGAGGAGGATTTGAGTATGATCTAAAATCCTTGGAGCTCTAGGATTTTCCTTAGTGTACACATACACACTCACACACACACACACACACACACACACACACAATGGGGGTGGGGGAGGGAAGAGGGAAGGAGTAAAGCAGGGAAGACATGTTTTGTTGTAATCCAGTGGTTCCTGCAGTATCAGTGGGATTAAAACAAATCTATACTCAAGGTTTTGGAGTAGCAGTTTATTTTCATTAAATACTAGTTACTGCTAATTATATTTGATCACTATAAAGAATACAGTTTAATTAAAGAAACACAGTAGTTAGAAAAATATTTGATTTCCAAAGGAGAACAATTTATCTTTGCATTAGTAAGTAGGGAAAAAGTAATTGTGAGATTGTGTATTTTCCCCCTCTGCATGTTATTGGTTTTTATTGAGAGGTTTGATCCCATTCAGAAAATAAATCTTCTTGTTTCTGATACTAGAATTACCCTAAATTACTAATTTCATATCATGCTGTTTGCATGCGTGCTCCAATTTATTTAACATAAGTAATTATATCTAAAATGAAACAACATTTGGCAAATGACATTAAACAACATATTCTAATATCAATCTGTATCAACATCTCTCCTTTCTCTTTGTAGATGGTTTTGCTGTTAACTATTTCAGTGAATGTTGAAACGTGTGCTGTGACATTACATGTTTTCCTTAATCGACATATGGCTTTCATTTTATTTTTGCAAGGTAATATTTCAGGACTGGTCTGGAGGAAATTAATGGAAAATGAAGCCAGATAACTAGCCCCTGTAACCAAAGCCTTGCATTCACGTTGCTTGTGTGTCGTTGTACATAATTGTACTTTGGAGCCGTTACACTGGAGAACTTTCTATTTTTAATTTTTCTTTTCTACCTCAGTTTGATCTTCATGAACTGCTATAGGATTCGCAAGCTCAGCACTATGATTTTAAGAAAGAGAACAATTCAAATGTTTCATTTAAAATCTGCAAATATCAGAGGAGGCTCATTACCTGAAGCAACAGAAATTCAACCCTTTGTAGGTTTGATTCAGTAGAAATCAGGTTTTTTTTTCACTATTAGAAACTATTATATTATTTTTTTGCATTATTATTCAAATATCAGCAATTTCTACCATGAATGGTATTTAAAACATATGTGATATAAAACTTCCTCTGAATATATTTTCTTTGCAAAATAATTTGTTTTCAAGCTGATGGTAACCATTTTTTTTCTTTCTTCTTTAGAATGCCTAAAATGTAAATGCTAATGTTTAATAATTGGATTTCAAAAACTTTTCTATCATGTGGTCAATGTCTAACTTAAAAAAAAAGACTACTAATTTAAGCCAAGTAACAATAGAGCTTTATGGATAGTATTCTGTGCATTATTTTCATTTGAATATTTAATCTTATATAGTCAAATGGAAAAAAAAAATCAGGTTTTACCCAGAGAAAACCTAAACTCTCAATTATTTTCCAAGTAGAAAAAGACAAGAATAATATTATTTATGCTCTTATAGTCCATTCTGGATTTTTAGTATCCCCCTATTATCCTCAATTAAAACATGTTTCTGGAAAGGGTTTTTTGTCTCTTATTTTTTTTCTTTTTGTATGCTTAAATAATTTGGCTGCTGTGATTCATTTTCTTCTGCACATCTGTCTAAAGAGTGAAAATCTACTTCCAGTTTATGGCTTTTTGATAAATTCTATTAGTGATATATGAAGAACTGTATGTTCAGAAATGCAAAATCTGTAAGTAATTTTCCACTGAAATCGGCCTTTACTCAATTTCTGAATAAAGCACAGGAAAGCAATTAGAGCAGTTTAACAGACAACGAACAATCCAGATTGAAGCATGCCGCATGCTCCCATCAAAGTGGGAACAAATCCTTGGTAATACAAATATTATTTAAAATAGTATGAATCTGCAGCAGCCAACAGCAGCAACAACAAGCAGCCCTGCATTAGCCCAGCAGCATGCCCTGCCCTTGTGCTGGCCACAAATGACCAGTGAAATCCCAGAGGCACTCTTGAATTTCTGCATTCTCATTTCATCAGCTGTAAAATATCTGTCACTCACATCCCACACTGGGCAAAGTGACACCTGCCAGTCTCAAGAACAAGGACAAATTGATGTTTCTCCACCAACCACAGCTCAGAAACGAGGGTCCAGCAACAGGAAGAACAATCAACAACTACAATACATTGTTAAAGTTGGCTATCAGTTCCTGCAGGTTTCTTTCTAGTGGGCTAATTTGCAGCAGCTGTTGTCATTTCATGTTATTGAACATGTGCTTCCTTGGTCCACTGTACCTCGTAATGACTCTTTAAAAAAATTATTTGCAAACTGCTGGCATTACATATTTTGAATACACTCAGGCACTGTTGCAAAATAATGGAACTATAATGAAAGGAACCTGTCTCCATGAGGCAGTATGGTAAGATTGAAAATAATAGCACAAAAGTAGTGGTACGGGTCTCCTGGTACCCATTCAGGCCAAGAATCAAGCCAATCCTCACAGATCTCCTTTCAGATCCAAAAATTGTGTGTGTGTGTGTGTGTGTGTGTGTTCATGCACATGTTCCCTGTCTGTCATCATGTCATATGATGTTATGAAATTTCTATCTGTTGGTGATGAAATGCAGCATGACAGGATGTAATGCAATGTAACGTATCAAAAAAATGTAAATAATACACTTTGGGGGATTAGATATCTGCTGTCAATTCTTATAGCAAGGATCTGAACTGAATTTACTGAGGCGGATGGAAGCTCAATGAACGCCAAACTGGCCGCAGCGTTTGTGAACCAGCGCACCACACAGTTCACTGACTTGCCCAATTACTTTCTGGTAGTTTGGCACATAGAGAAATGTTAAACAAAAGTTCTTGTGTTGGGCTCTTCTGGGAAGTAATTTGACTGTTAATTACAAATGCACAGGGTGATTGTTTTGCATATTGCATAATTGTTTTTAATACTACATTACTCCTTGGACAGTTTATCAGCTAAAGATTTGCTTTTCAGGGCTAACCTTTATTTTTTTTAATTAAAGCATCAGTTCTTAGATTAAATTCAATATAAAGCCTATCTGGTGATAAAATCACACAGCTATCCAAGATAAGACTGTTTCTGGTGAGCATTTGCAAAGAAAGGGAGTTGGGGGATGCATTTTAACTCAGATGCCATCAGTTGTCAAGCAAAGTGAACACATTTCAAAATTCTACAGGTTTTGAGGGATAACTTCAACTCTGTAGATACTTGGGAATTGTAGAGTAAAAGGCAGTCCTCTGAATTAAACCTGTGTTGCCAATGCCTTTTTTTTTTTGCCATTAAGCTTTAATATTAGTTCTTAACAATAGAAGAGGGAAAACAAGTCCACATCGCCTTAAAGGTAAGTGGGCAGAACCTCGTTTGAAACTGCATTCCTGGGAGTGGAACCTTTTATTTGCTGTCATAGCGATGCCTTTTAATTGTCCTAATAAACAAGCTTTTAAAAAGCTTCTAAAATGTTCTCTAATAACACACTTTGGTCTTTAGCCATAGAAATGCAGAAATAATTAGAAGTGGCATTGTGTACACTGCCTTCTGGACTGGGCTGAAGGTGAAGGAGAAAGTCTCATGCTATCCTTGTCAGCTGCAAGGGTAATTACTGCTGGCTGAAATTACTCAACATTTGTTTATAAGCTCCCCAGAGCATGCTGTAAATAGATTGTCTGTTATAGTCCAATCACATTAAAACGCTGCTCCTTGCAAACTGCTACCTCCTGTTTTCTGTAAGCTAGACAGAGAGAGCCTGCTGCTCACTTATTGAGCACTGAGCACTGAAGAGCTGTGTTTAATGTGATTGTTTTTCATTAGCTTTTTCTCTGTCCAATAGCGCATTTGCAGGGTCTGAACGCAAGTTAGGTGCATCACTTTCATTAGAATGACTCTCTTGGTGTTAAGCAGGAGGGACATCTTTCTTACTGGAAGGTTGTGAGCAACAGTTTGTTCGAAATGCAAGGACCTCAAAAAAAAAAAAAAAAGAGAGTGATCTATCTCTTACTCTGGCTTTATGAGTTTGATGTCTCCACATTTGATTTCCAAAGATTCAGATGGCTATCTCATTGCTTCAATTTAATTTAAGAACAATACTATTAGTAATAATAAAGCTATCGTTTATTTAGTACTTTATACCACTTACCAAGTGATTTGCTTAAATGGTCTCAGTTGAGATTGAATCCTTTACAACAGGGCTACTCTCTGTCTAGCAGAGTGCTAGGTATCATGGGAATTAAAAAAAAAGAGGGAAATCCTTACACTAAAGAAACTTATCTTGTCAGGAAGAGAAGCATGTGTCTGTGTTTATGTATATACATATGAAATCACAGAGAAGAAGATGATACCATATATCATAAAATGCTAAGGCATGAAAATAAAAATCTGTAGTAAAAGCAACAGGGGTGTGGTTGGACAGATGTAGTCAGGACCTTAGCATTCATTTTGTGGAATGAATTTCTCATTGTGGTTTTGTCCTATTTGAAGATGGTCCAGAGTCAACTTAGTTCAGCCATAAATTTCTCAGCTTATTTGCCTTGATTAGAGTTTCTTGTTTGTCCTTATAGGCTGAAAGGAAAAAATTAGGCCTTTAGGATCTTGAAATTTTTATGTTTTAGTTTTTTTTTTAATTCTAAAGTGGTTCAGAGAAAAAGTAACTGTCATCTCCACCCTACCAAACTTTCAGTATCTCAGAAGTTTGCATTCCAAAGTATTGGAGTAATAAGTTCATTTATCTACTCTTTTTATTTTGACTAGAGGGGGGGAAATAACAACATTGAGAAAAATTAATTCCAGAGAGCTTGTTTCCATTTTATAACTTGTGCTTTCAGTCTATGGCTATATACACATTAATAAGTCTGTCACTATTCCAACCAGAAATTGTATCTGAACTGTTCATCATGATGAACTTTTTTTTTTCTTAGAAAGAGATAGATGAATTTTGTTTACCCACAGGAGACATATGATATGTATGATGGTAGAGATGGAAGAACTAACCAGTAGAAAGAAATACTTAAAGCACTTGAAAGGGAAAAAAAAGTCTTTTGAGAAAAGGTCAAATGGAAGGGTAGTTCTAACTAAACTTCTTAGTCACCTCCTAGTCTTGGCTTGCATGTAATATCTAACCAAACTTTTGAGCTCTCAATGAAACATTCTTACCCTTCAATCCCACATGGTGCTGAATTTCAGGACACCCCCCCCCCAATTTTCTCTTAACTAGCCCCAATCTTGAAAACAGTGCTGCTGGGAAGGATGTCTGAGTGCTAGAAATGATGATTCAATTACATTTTAAAGCAATTCCTGGAAGCTGTAGTTCCAGGAATGGGCATCAGATATTCTGTTCATTGTTCTGGGTTTGCCCATAGTTTGCCAGGGGAAACCAGGGAGTCTTGAAACAATAGGGCTTTTCCAGTGCATCTGTACCAGGATGCCAGTCTCACATTCTTAGCTGTATTTATTTTTCAGAGTGAATGAAAATTACATAAAATCCTCTTTTAGTGCTGACCCACATTGTCTTAGAATAGACTGAATCCATTTGTTTTTAATCTCTATATCATTTTTGTATGCTCCCCATTACTCACTTTTGCCATTAGAGGAACAGTGAATCTTTAAAGAGAAACTTCCTACAGCTAAAAAAGACATTAAGGGGAAAAAAATCTGGGAGCCATAGTGACAGGTACAACTAAGCCTGTATCCTTCGGTTCCCTGGAAACCAGTCAAACACTATCTCATCTTGCAATGGTTGTGTCTGATCTGCTTCAGACATCTTCCTAATAATGGCAACTACAGAGGTGACTCTCTGCAAATAAGGGCTTGCAGCAACTGGACATCCATCATATATCTCCAGAGCAACATTAGACCACCCTAATGGGCACTCCCGTCTTCATTATGATATTAATTCTCTAAATTTCTGAAGTGATTTCATTTGTAAAATGACAAAGGCTGGCTGCTCAGGAGACAAACTGTTTTCATCCCCCTCCTGCATGCTTACAAAGGCTCGCTCTCTTTAGTCTTTGGGGGAAAAGAAATTTGATAGCATCAGATCTCTTGTGATACACAAGGCTGGCTAACAGCTAAACCACCTGCCAGCACTTCATGCCTGACCATCCAGCCTGAAGCTTTCTAAAGCAGTGGTTGATGAGTGGAACATGGATGTAGGTTTGGAGAGGAACTATGTGGAGAGAAAACAGGGGTAGCAGAAAAAACTCGGCATGGAAGCAGGGCCGGATTGGAGGGTGACAGTAGGGTCAGAGTGAAGCTAATGCCGGAACCAAACTTAACAAGAATGCTCTGGTTAAATGATATAAAAATAGGATCCTTTCCCCACCACCACCCAAAGTGGACAACTGCTGACCATGCACAGGAGGTTCCAAAAGAAGGCTTTTCACACCTCCCCCCCGCCTCAGCCCAATATATTTCTAGAAGTGATTCTTTACATCGGTCATCTCATAAAATCAGCACAAGTAATTTATGATATTTGCTCCACATAGAAAAATTATTTGTCCTACATTGAAAAAAATTGTATAAAAGGGCTATTCCTTGTCACTGAATTTGAAACTACCAATACTATTATTATCAATAATATTGCATGCACTCAGAGTTTCATTTTTGTCAGAATCTAAGGCAAAATAGTAAAGCAAGTCAAATTTGTCCTTGACTTTACACTCATCCTATCAACTAATCATGGACACTCACTTTGTATTTTAAGGTATACAATTTCTATTAAAAAGTTTCACAAATGGTCTTATTTGAACATTTGAATATACTAGAGATATATGGGAAAGCAAAAATGTCAATACAATATTATTTACATAATTTCATAACTGAACTCATTATCTTTTTCCTCAAACTTTCTTCTCTCTCATTATTATTGAAAGTATCACTATATTCCCGATCATTCAGGTTCACAACTTAGTTTTTATTATCTTTGTCTCCTCTCTTCCATCCCTCATAACCAAATCAATTGCCAGATCCCATCAATTCTACCTTTATAACATCTTTCACATATGCCATCTTTTCTTTTCTGACACTTCCACCATATTGGTATAGTCCATCATCTCATACCTGGATCATTGCAATATCCTTCTGGTTGGTCTCCCTGCCTCAAGTTTCTCTCCATTACAGTCCATCTTCCACTTAGCTGACAAAATGACATGTATCTCAGGTCTTATCATGTGACATCTTTCTCATTCCCCATTCAGTGAACTCCAGTGGCCCCCTATTACCTCTAGCATCAAATATAAAATCCTCTGTTTTAAATTATAACCAGGCCCCTCTTACCTTTCCAGTCTTCTTAGACTTTATTCTTTTGCATACATTGTGATCCAGTGACATGGGCCTACTTGCTGTTCCTTGCACAGGACACTCTTTCATCTGATCCTATACTTTTACAGTGTCTCCCTCTTCATCCCTACTTATCAATTTTCTTCAGCTAAAATTCCACCTTTTACAAGAAGTCTTTTACAGATCCCCCTTAATGCCAGCTACTTCCCTCTAAGATTATTTACAATTTATTCTCTATGTCTTTTGTTTGTTCACAATTTTTAAGTATGCTGTCTTGTCCATTAGACTGTTTCTTAAAAGTGAGGACTGTTTTCTGCCTTTCTTTGTATCTTCAATACTTCACACAGTGTCTGATACTTGATGACTTCCATTGGCTTATTGAATACTGATGACATTAGTATATTATTATGATATTACTGTCATTTCTTCGAATGTTATTCAAAGCAAGTTGGTCATCAAAGAGGGTTTTTAAATATTTTCATTATAAATAGATTTTAGTGGTAATAAAATATCACAATATATATGGTTCCATTGTATATTGATAAATACAAATATTAATATTTTATATACATTTTAAAATCTAATATCTTTTTTAGAGAGGATAATGGATTATTTCAAACAGAAAGCCACAAGCTAATCATAAGCAGATCCCTGAAACTAATTTAATAATCAAAGTTTCAGTTTCTTGGTCTAAATTTTATTCAAATTAAGATTGAATACTATAAAATTTCTTATATTTGTGTTAGGATTTGATTAGGATTTTTTTTAAATTAGGGACTTTTTTTCTTTAATCTAAAACCAGTCTGGTCATATTAGGTGAATATGTGTATATGTTTATGTGTATGTATGCATTTAAGTATTTATGTAATTATAGACACTCAGAATTAGAAGAGTCCTTAGAAATCATCTAGGCTAATCCCCTTCCAGATGCAACAGTCCTCTCTGTGCAATTTCTGACAAGTAGTCATCCAGCCAATGCTCAAATTCTTCTGTTGATAAGGAACTTCTTACTTTATAAGGCATCCTGCTCCATTTCATGGACAATTCTAAATTGTTAGGAAATAATATCACTAAAGGAGCATTACAAATGGATGAAAATATGAAAGATAAGACTTTCCCAAGGTTACAGAGCAAATAAATGACAGAACTGGAACTTAAACCCTGTTTATATCATTTAAAGAATTTTACTTTTCTAAACTAAACAGTGATTGGAAAAACATGAGGGGAGACAGTAGAATCAGCCTTATGAAGCCCAAGAATTAATGAGAAAGATTCTCTCAAGAGGAGAGATATGGGGGAAATATACATATATATCCATTCCCAAATAATCATTTGGTGGCCCTCCCTCTTTGGAGAAACTTCCCTGAATCAGCTATAGTAGACTGGTACTCAAATGCTAGCTATATAGTCCCAACCAAAAACTGCACTTCAATGGGATGACCTTCAAGAAAATCATAGGGCATCAGAGGAAAATTCAGCACAAAATTCAGGTACTTAGGAAATATTTGTTGACTTGAACTAATTTCTTCCTACCTCTAATAAAGGAGTCACCAAAGACAAGTGAGGTTATTAACTCAATGACATATGGAGGGTGGAAAGTCTTTGTATCACTTCACTTAGGTCATCAGTTGGTCCAAAATGATAGCTTAAAGAAACAAGGAAAGAGAAGGTTTTATCAAATAGGTGGTAGGCAGAAATAGAGGAATTGCAGTCTTTCATCTTACCCCTTCACTGTAGCCCCTCCCTCCCCCCAAAAAAACTGGAAGGAGAAAGGAAACAAGCATGCATTATGTGTCTACTATGCATAACACACTGTGCTAGGCACTTTACAAATATTTAATCCTGTGAGGCAGACATTATTATTAACCCATTTTACATTCTGGGAACTGAGGTAGACAAGGATTATGTGATTTACCCATATTTGTACTCATGTCTTACTTATTTCAGTCTCAGCTCTCTCTGGATGCAGCTAGAGCCAAGAGACAAGTGTGTTGATGGGCAGGTAAGGAATATCTTATGTGGACACATATGTGAATTTATCATCTTTGTGTCAGAAGTTTCTTCCTAACATGAAAGGTCTGGATACACTTGAGGAGCTCTCATATTTCTAGTTTATTGCCCCTTGTCATGTGTAACCCAGAAATGTTGGTATATGACACATCTCTGTTGGCAGTCACAAGTTCTTCCTATAAGCACATAGGTGTATAAGGCTAAAACCATAGAATAGTTGTATATATAAATTAAAGAGCATAGGAATTATATCCTAGCTCCCAGAATAAGGAGACTTGTCCACCTGGTTGACAGTCTTTCTCTATAGAAATATTCACTCTTTGTGTCTTTCATACACTCCCTTATATGGGGCTTTAGTGAAGGAAGAGATCAAGATTGGCTCTCATTTTGGTAACTCACAGTCGCGGCTCCTTTGGGTTGAGCTGCTTCTTCCCTGCAATTCCTCTCCAGGTGTTACTGGCCCATCTTCCCTGTTACTTTTTATCTTCAGCTCTAAGTAAGTAGAGTTTGCTTTTCTAGGCCTCCCTTTTTATTCTTAGTATATCACTTCCTTTATCTTGGCTCCATGGCTGGCATCTACAGTTTTACCCCTCAACAATAGAAGGTACCTATGACTTTCTTAAGGGTATCTATTTTCTAGCAACTGGTTCACATAGAGAGATTATCTTGAGCCTTAGCCAAGAGCACCTTCATTCTTTTGAAAATATTGTTTTAAGGGGTGACCAGGTGGCTCAGTGAGAAAGAGCACCAGCCCCAGAGTCGGGATGACCTGGGATCGAATCTGGGCTCAGATACTTAGCACCACACCCAGAAATAACTGGCTGTGTAACCTTGAGCAAGTTACTTAATCCCAATTGCTTATAAAAAAGAAAAAGAAAAGAAAATATTGTTTTATACCAGATTCTCCAACCTCTACCCTTCCATTCTAGGAGTACTCTCTGGGTTCTATGGGAACCATTTTTTTCTATAATAGAACAACTTTGGAAGGGCCAATCCCATCTGTTTCCTCTTTCCCACAGTACACAGGCAAAGTGGTTATCATTCTCCTTCAAATCTGACTTTTTATGGTTTGTTTTTTAAATAAAATTTAATGATCTACCTACCTATATCTATCAATCTTTTGCATAGCTAAGTGGTGCAGTAGAGAGATGCCAGGCCTGGTGTCAGGAAGACTCTTCCTCAGAGTTCAAAATTGGCCTGACACTTACTAGTTATGTGACCCTGGACAAGTCACTTAACCTTGTTTGCCTCAATTCTTCATCTGTAAAAAAATAAATGCTGGAGAAGGAAATGGCAAACCATTCAAGTATCTTTGCCAAGAAAATACAAAGTGGGGTCATGAAAAGTCGGACATGACTGAAAAATGACTTAACAACAGGAATAACATCACATAGCTTACATTTCCCCCATACCTCTCCTCTCAAGAGAATCTTTCTCATTAAGTCTTGGGCTTCATAGGGCTAATTCCACGGTCTCCCCTCATGTTTTTCCAATTGCTGTTTCCCTCCAGGGTAGCTGAGCTGGGTTATTTAAATTCCCTGGGGCTGAATCAAAGAAAATCCCCAAAAGGGAATAGGGAAGGGTTGAGTTAGCAGCTCCCAGAAAAGATTCTGGCTGGCACCAAGTGTAAAGATTTATAATTTTCTTAATGTGAGCATCAAGAAAGATCGCAGAGTAAGATTTGTTGCATGTTAAGAGTTAGGATTTAATGTGTTACCTCTCTGAGGTAATGTATACTATTTTAAAAGAAGACTGAATGGAGTTTCAACCTGAAGGAATGAATCTCTAATAGTGGCATTTTTGGTTCTGTGGAGGAAGGCAGAGATGAACAGAATCATCCCTATGTTACACTATAGGTATTCTCTAACGAGGCAATTCAATTTTCATCCTCACTAAGTCATTTGGGTCTTTTCTGGATCAGCTCTTTTGTAGTGTAGCAATATGTTGTACTAGCTCACCATAGAGCCAAGATGGGTTCAAATCCTTCCTCAGGCCCTGAGCTATGATATGTGATATGTGGGACAAATCATTTACTCTCTCAGATCCTCAATTTTCCTCTTCTGTAAAATGAGATTAATAATAGCCCCCCTTTCACAGAGATTTTGTGAAGAACAGATGAGGTAATATATTCAAAACATTCCACAAACCATACAGCATTTTACTGTATAAACTTGAGCCTTCAATAATAGTAACACAGGAGAAGAATTATGTGCTCCCTTGCCTCAAATATGTTATCTCTCTCTCTAGTCCTCAGTTCCATAATATCTCTGCCTTTCAATTAAAACTTACTTTGAGGAAATTGAATCAGATAGTTTTAGCAATCCAGTTATATTGATGAGGTTACTTCAAAGAGAAAAAAAAGTATTATTATTATATAATTAACTGAATGTGTACATATATATGTACATGTGTTGCATCTTATGAGATAAATCTTACAAATCTTTTATAAGCTGATAATTTTATTTTAAGTGCAACAAAAACCAATTTCTAAATTATTTTGATATTATAGATCATAAAACCCATAAATGAATTAATTTTATGATGGAATGCTTAAGTATATTTCTTTAGTTTTCTGTATTTAGGCATTTTAAAGTAATTCGCCAAGAAGAGATGACATCAATTGTATCTGTCCTTACAGTTAAATATTACAAGAGCATGTTGTACAGCTACTGGAGAAGGTTCCAGACCAGAGTCACTCAGACCAGCTGAGTGATCAATCCTACATTAGCACAGCTAGGCAATAGGTGCTTGGTTTTCCCTTCCCCACGGCCACTTTCTGTAGAGATCCAAGGTGAGATTGACTCAGTCCTAATGAATTCTATTCCATGAGTTTTTTCTGGTATGATTCAGTAGGTTCCCACCCTACAAATTGCCCTTCCTTAAACATATTTTGAATATCTGAAACTAATCTAGTGTTTCAGATAATCAAACTGGTGTTCTGAATTCTCAGTACAGTGAGCTTGAACAATGTTAATATTGGAGAAAACTAACCTCTCTGAGACCTGTTGCTTTTCCCTTCCTATATATGACCCATAATGCAGAAGACATGGTGCCCACTAAGAATCTGTTATTAGTCTTTTGCCATCTAGCCATTGTAACCTTTACCTTACAATGATAGGTAAATATGGAAAATGTCAACTTATGCAAATAGTGATTTTTATTATTAATAGTAGTAGCAACAGAGTGTGGAATAGTAGGAAAAAAAACTCTGAACTGTGACTAATCAGGCCTGGGCTCTAGGCCCCACCCTTCCATTCACTGATTGGGTGATCTTGCTCTTCAGTTTACTGATATTCAAAATGAAGGAATTGCAGCCCCTTAAATTTCCTTCTTCCTTTAAAGTTCTGTAGTTTTTCAAGCACAGATTATCTCCTTCTAATTACTCCTTATAATCTCTTCTGTCTTCTCCCCAAGAATGGTTGCTGAGGAAAAAGAGAAACAGGCAAAAAAAAATGATTTGGAGCCTGTTTCTGATTATGGTCTTTTTCACATTCTCATGCAGTCTGGTTTATTAAACTACCATTGTTTTGTGTCATTAGTTTGCCATAAGATATTTTTTCCTGTGGACTTTTATCAGTGGTAGCAAGGATTTTTCTTGTACTGGTTACAATATAGAAAGGACCAAAATGTCTTGTACTAGAGAATTAAATAGGGTAAAATATGTCCAAAAATAACTGTACTGCTTACTACTTACTGGCATGTGAACTGTAATTCATGTGCAGCTAATATACAGTTCTTTTATGGTTTACTATTATATAGAACAGTAACTGAGAAATTAAGGAAAATCCACTAAATTAAGGAAATTAAGAAAATCCACTAAATTTTCCACTTGCTGCTCCCACCAACAGAAAATAAGTTGAAGGGGTGTAACGCCAATGCAAATTTAGAGCACCCATGATTACAATAAATACCATCACCATAAGTATCATATGACATTTGATCACAAAATATACCAGATTCTCCAGGTAGAGAACAGAACTGAAACATTTATTTTGATACCAGAAAACCAAATCCCAAACCCAGTAAGCTGATTCCATCATAGTACCAAAGATATTCAGAAGCCATAATAATGCTGAGAGCCATGCCATCCTTTAGTCTTCCCACAAACCAATACAAAATCAATATTTACTCACAAACTTCTCTATCTCCTTAAGAAGAATCTTCTACCCCCAGAGTCTGGCTAGCTCTCACTACCAGCTTCCTGTGGGCTCTGTTTCTCCTCAGCAAACTCCTCCCACCACAGGCTCCATGTGACTACATTCAGCCTATTAGGGGGCAGGGCTTACTTTCAAAGCAGGGAAGGTCTTCAAACTCCCCCCTAGGTCTGTTAAGGGGCAGGGAAGATCTTCAAATTCCCATTCCCATTACAAGGGGGTGGGTTGTAAAGGGAATATCCTGTTCTTTGGAGGACTGAAGCTCTTTTAAAAGGGGATCAAGGGGGTGGCTAGGTGGCACAGTGAGTAGAGAGCTGCCCCAGAGTCAGGAGGATCCGAGTTCGTTTCTGGCCTCAGACACTTAACACCCTCACACACACACACACACACACACACAGAACTAGCCATGTAACCTTGAGCAAGTTACTTAACCCCAATTGCCCTCCAAAAAGGCAAAAAAAAAAAAAAAAGGGGAGGGGGATCAAGGCAGGGTTAGTTAATAGAAGTGGGGGAAGGAAGAGAAGAGGATTCTGATAGTGAGACATGAGTCTTTCTGGATCCAGGGAAGGAAGTTTGGAGGACCTATGTAGAGAGACAACAGAGTACAGAAGAGGTGAAATCAAAAGGCAGTGAGATGGAGGAAAAAGAAGACAATTTAAATGAACAAATATTTAAGTGCCTACTATTTACTAAGTGTTTACAAATGTAAACAAAGTAGTTAAATTCAAAGTTGTTTGATCTGTGTCTTAAAGGAAGATAGGGAATCTATGAAGCAGAGATATGGAGGGAGAGAGGGAGTGCATCCCAGTCATGCAACAGGAGAAGTGGAAAGTCTTAGATAGGAAACATAGAGTGTTACATGGAAAGAAGAGAAAGAAGGGCAGTTTGCTTGGATAGTAAGATGCAGAATAAATAATAATGTCCAGTGAAGATGGAAAGATAGGATGGGTCTTTAAAATATCAACAGAGGAGTTTATATTTATCCTGCAAACATTAGAAAGTCATTGCAGTTGATGGAGTAGGATAGTGATAAGGTCAGAGCTATGTTTAAAGAAAATGGTGAAATGCATTGTGATAGATGAAATTAAGTGAGCAGAGACTTGAATCAGACAATTAAGAGGTTATTAAATTAATTGATGTGAGAAGTAATGAAGACTTGAACTAAACTGATAACTGCATGAGTGGGAGAAGGGATCAGGTGGGAGAGATGTTGTAAAGGTAGAAGCTACAAGATTTGGAAACTGAATGGATATGTGGGATGACAGGGACTGAAGATTCCAGGATAATGCCAAGATCATGATCTTGGGAGACTGTAGCAGCAAGCACCCTAGCATCCCCAGGGTGGCTGCCAACACAGGCTCTTAGATCTGCTTTTCTAAAGGAAAGCAACTCAAAATGGGTTAACAATCTTACTTCAATCAAACATTTAATTTACCTAGTTCAGGAGAAAAAGGTCAGCACCCCAAACTTCAGAGAATACAAAGGTTACAAGTAGACAACAAATACAGAGAAACATATCAGCAGACAGTCTTCCAACTGTCTGACCATTATATCCATACCTAGTCAGTTACCAGAGAGGGAAGCATCAACATCTGGGTTTTCAAAGCCAAGAGGCTCAATGGCTGCCCAGAGTCTCATCTGGTCAAATCACACAACACTTCTTAAAGGAAGCCCCCCAAAAAAATCCCACATCAGGGTAAATATATAGCCTTCTCCTGGCTCAGAGAATGTCACAACCCTCTTGACCCACTGCCCAATCATGAAGCACCAAGGTTTGGGCATTCCTGAAAAGAAAGTCTCCTGCCACAGGCTCCATGTGACCACATCCAGCCTATTAGGGGGTAGAGTATATTTTACAATCAAAGAACGTTCTCAGAGTCACTTAAGCCTATCCAAGGACTGAGAGGCAGGGAAGATCTTAAATTCCCATTCCCGTAACAGAGACTACAAGAATGGTGGTATCTTTGACAGGAATAGGGAGATTTATAAATGAAGTCTGAATTTGGGGGAAAGTCAATGAGTTTGATTTTGGACATGTTGAGTTTAGGTTGTATCCAGCACATTCAGTTTCTGAAAGTTCATGAAGCAGTTGGTAAAATACGACTGATGCTCACAGGAAAGACTGGGGCTGGATAAAAAGATCTTGGTGCTATCTGCATTGAGATAAGTAAACTCATGGGAGCTGATGAGTTTATTGAGAGAGAATGAAATGGCTAGCTATTGCTTTGAGACTGGAGATGAAGGAAAGTGATATTATAGCAAGAGTAATAAATGCTTTGAGAAAGTGCTGAGGTCTGGAGAGTTTGGAAGTCTCAATGAGAATAAAGGATGGGTTTATGAGGGATGTGAAGAATAGAGAAAGGTGAGATGATAAGAAGTTATGACTTGATGTGGGAATATCCATTTCTAATTTAGAGTACTTTTGGTCAATGGTGAAGTATAATGTGTGGCTCTGCAGCTGAGGTGGAATGAAGGAGAAGGACATGAGATTTAAAGAAACAGGAATTGAGAGGCCAGGGAGGTTGAAGGAATGTCTATGGGATATTAAAATCCCCTAATATAGGACTGGGAATTGGAAAGGAGAGAAAGATGATGTTAGGTGTTGAACTCCTTGAGAAAAGTGATACAATAACCTGGGAGTCACTCTACTGAATTCACTATAATTTGGTTAGGGTGAAAATTTTTCATCCAGTTAACTTTGAAGGAGGAAAGATTGAAGTATTAAGGAGGTAAAAGAGAGTCTGGCAGGGATCATGGGAACAAGTCAAGGCAATGCAACAAACATTAACACTTGCTATGTGCCAGTCACTATGCTAGGTTTTGGGGCTACAAATATAGGCAAAAAGAACAATATTTCCTGTCCTCAAATTTACATTTTACTGAGTTGGAAAACCATACACAAAAGGGAGCTGAACTTTTTTTGTGATAGCAAAGAACTGGAAATTGAGGAGATGCCCATCAATTGGGGAATGACTGAAAAAGCTGTGGTAGATGAATGTAATGGAATATTATTGTTCTATAAGAAATGACAAGCAGGTAGATTTCAGAAAAAAAGCCTGGACTTAATGAATTTATGCTGAGTGAAGTGAGCAGAACCAGGAGAACATTTTACACAGTAACATTGTGTAGTGATCAATTATGATTGACTTAGCTCTTCTGAGCAATACAATGATCCAAGACAATTCCAAAGGACTCATGATCTCAAGTGCTATTCACATACAAAGAAAGAACTGATGGAGTTTGAATGTGGAAATAAGCATACTATTTTCACTTTTTTAATGTTTTTTTTTCTTTTGTTCTGCTTCTTCTTTCACAACACGAATAATGTGGAAATATGTTTTACATGATTGCCCATGTATAGCCAATATCAGATTGCTTGCCATCTTGGGCAGGAGGGAGGAGAAGGGAGAAAGAAAAATTGGGAATTCAAAATCTTATAAAAAATGAGAGTTGTGGGGTGGCCAGGTAGCTCAGCAAGTAAGAGCACTGGCTCCAGTGTTGGGATGACATGGGGATCAAATCCGGGCTCAGATACTTAGCACCACACCCAGAAATTAACTGGCCATGTAACCTTGAGCAAGTTACTTAACCCCAATTGCATTAAAAAAAATGAGAGTTGAAAAAAATTCAAAGCAAATTGTACACAATAGGTTTGCAATTTCATATGCAGTTCTCTTTTTCCCCATTCTATTTTTTTTTTATAGAAATGCTTGTTGTATTTCTTAAGTTCAGAATTTTTTTTAAAAAGGAACTGAAGCGGGGATACACATGGAAGGGAATGGTATTTAAAGCCTGGAAAATCAGAAGCAGAAATAGGTGGGAAATGAAGGTTGGTTGCCATGGGCCACTTCCCAAAATGGAATTCCTGTGAAAAATTCACCAATAGAAGTGGGGCCAGCACTGGAGATGGATGACATGTTGTGAGGAGGCCTCAGCTGCAGAAGGAAGTTCTCAGTTGAGAAGGTAACAGAGGTATGGTGTTGAAGTATGCAAAGTCAAAAGCAGTGCTAAGAGGAGAATGAGGAGCAAATAGTATTATAACTACCCTTCTAAGACCAGTGTGTTGGGAGTGTGAGAACAGGTAAAGATAATGTTAAAGTGTGCAGTATGGTCAGAGGGAAAGCCAGATTATCAGTGGAATTTAATAGATGATAGGACTATGATAGAAGGAGATCCAGGATTAAGGGGATTTTGTTCATTATGGATCAGGAATTTCAGAGGGCACAGTGGAAGTTATGGGCATGTTTGGAGTAAGACATTGGTGGGGAAGGGTTAAGAGGGACGGGGATGAGAGTATTGAAAGAGAGGGTTCGTGACAGTTTTCTCTTAAGTGGCTAGTGATTGATTAGTACAGAGTTAAAGAGAGAAACAAGAGAATCCATAGAAGTAATAGCAGTTGGTAGATGAATAGTGAAGCTTATAATTGCCAAGGGAGGTTACTGAAGAGTCTTGTTGACTATCCTTGGTCTGGGTCAGGCTCTAGCCTTCAGGGTGTTATTGCTCCTGATCTTTGATGTTCAATGTGGCAGAATATAACTTGAAAAGAGATGGATATGATCAATAAACAGAACTTGGGTCTCTGATTTTAGAATTTGGAAGGGATTACTTTAAGCAATTCCCTCTTTTGCCTCAATTTCCTTATTAAATTGAAGAGATTGGATTAGTCTCTAAGGTCTCTTACTTTTCTAACATTCTGCATGGGTGTCTTTCCAGTAATTCTTCTTTAGGAGAAGATTGTTAATTTGATCTAAATTGACACCTGAGCTAAGAAGTTTTCTCTTACTATGTATCCCTATATTCTAAACAAGAATTGCTTTACCATCAAAAAGACTCCTATAGATTATAAGAAGACAGCAATTAGACAGAATTAACCAGTCAATTTATTTTAAAGCGAAATCATGTTGACAAGTTATTATCATCCCATATCCTTCTGTACCACGATATTACTTTGGAGTTTAATTTAGACTCTTTCTTACCCTTCTCCCCTCTCTTTATGATACTTATACCTATATGGAAATAGATCAGTTTTTTATAAACACAATAAATGTGTGTGTGGGGGGGGGGCGATAAAGGCAACTGAAATGAAACAGAGTCTGCTACAACAATTTCATGCATTTATTGTCTGAGTAAAAGAATTGCAGGGGAGAGAAGACCCTACAAGGCAGCAAGGTAGGATAAAGAATTCATAGCTCCTCAAAGTGGAATACAAAAGGGGTGAGATATTATAGTTTCTAGAGGCTTTTGGGCAAGGAGTTGGGGTTTAGCAGGAGGACATCTGTAGACACAATAAACCAGGCAACAGAATGTTTAACAAATCCTGGGCAAGGTCTTGTGTTGGTAGCTTCTGTTCAGGGTTGCCCTTGAGCAGATCAAGGCTTGTTCTGTGGTCTCTGCCGGCTACAAGCATCACTAAAATTGACTAAAATTCACTCACAAAAGATCACTGGCATGTCAAGCAGCTCTGAACCTCAGAAATCCTTCTAATGACTGGTTGTTGTGTAACTCCATGTAACTCCATTATCCTTCTCCCTTGTAAAGAAGGGAAGCTCCAGTATATCTAACAAGTTGTTATGCTTATTACAGAGTACATGTTCACAACACACACATACTCACACACATATACACATACATACACACAAATAGATAATAAAATTCAAAATCGGGTTCTGACTCAAAATCCATCTTGTTTGTTTCCAGGAATTACACAGCTATTCTGCATTATTGAAAGATCTTACTTGGAAACACATCTTTCTGTCTCATTCTTTTCCCAGGTAACTTCAAGCCCTGTCATTTTGTGATAAGTGCTTTATCCCCGTCTCCTGATTTTCATACTGTAAAAGTTATTTAGGTATCCTACTGGCTTCCATTTTTTGGCATCATCCAGGGGATCAGAATTGCCTTGGTCATACACTATGCATATGCAGATGTTGCCTGAAGCATGGATCATTCTTTTGCTCTATTTTCTTTATATGACCTGCTCCTTAACATCTCTTTTAGCTTTTCATGGGTCCCACTATTGGGATTGTGAGAAATAGCTAGAGTCCCAGGGGACCAGGTCTTGATTCAAGTTGCCCATAGCTCTTTCTATTTCTATAAGATCTCATCAGTTTTGAAACTCTACCTCATCACTACCCTCTGTTTCTAGATTGGTGAGTGGGGCCAGGAACTACAAACCTCCTTTTAAGTAAAGTATTCAGCTCAGACATCTGTCACTTGGCTACACTACTTTGAGACTACTCTGACTTCCCAGCATTTAACACAGTTCCTGGCACATAGTAGGTACTTAATAAATGTTTGACTCTTTATTGATTACTCCTGATAGCCATGGCAATCAGTGAGTTTTATCCACTTGATATGATATAAGAGAAAGGCAGCCGAGATCATGACATACCTCAAATTCAAGCCTTCCAAGGCCCATGTGTATGTTTGTCCTGAAGAAGAGAGAGCTAGAAGTGTTTTGGGGGTTTGTGGTATGAACACTGTCTTCAAGTATCTAAAGGGCTCTCACAGCAAAGAGACTTTGTTTAACTTGGAAACAGAGAGCAGCAGGTAGAAGTTTATTAAGAGGAAATTTTAGTCTTGATATCAGGAAAAATTTCCCAAGAGCTAGGGCTACTCAATAGAAGAATGGGATTACTTATAAGAAGTGGATTCCTCTTTAGTGGAGGCCTTCAAACAAAAGCCGGATGACCACTTGTCATGTACACTGTAGTAAGGATTCCTTTTCAGTTATGAATTAGTCAAGAGGACCACTTAAATTCCTTTAAATGCTGAGATATTGTGATTACAAGAAAATTCCTTTTTCTACAATATCTGGTGTCCTCTAGCCGATGAGGCTTTTATCAGACCTAATAAAAATAGGTGAAAGCAACACATTTTTTTTAAGAGAACAATAATACTGGTAGCTCCTTCTGAGTAAAAGAAAGATCACACAATTAATCAATATGTAAAGGATCACCAAGATAAAAACTACTAAATTAATCATCTTTAACCAGGATATATTAGAGTCAGAGTGGTTAGGGGATAGATAGTTTGAGTGAAGGGGGTGGGGAGGATGGGTTAGCTTACCTCCTACACATACCAGGCCCATGATCATTGGCAAAAATAATTTAACCTCTTAGAACGTTTAACTCTCCATTTATCTCTTAACATTTAACTCTCCAAAATGCTAAGTTTCTGGTAGGTGCAAATTTACATTAGTAGGATAAGTTTCTTCACTGGGAGTTCCCTATAATAATGAAATCACAAGTCTGATTCCAATATATAATGCAAAGTTATTCTGTGTACATGTGTATCTTAATACTTTTATCTTTATTTTTTTATTTTTATCTTTTTTTAATTTTTATTTTTGCTATCTTTTATTTTTATCCTAAAAATTGTGAGTATTTAAACACATTCTTAAACTCATTTTTACTTCTTAAGCATCCATCAAAAGAAAAAGGGAAAAATAAAGGAATGGGACAGTTTCTGTCTGGGTACAATAGTTAGAAAAGATATGATTTGCATTGTTCCCAACTCTCTTCTTGACTAGGAAGAAAAGAGAATTCCAGGGGTAGGCAAGTTCCCTGAAGTTCAAACCTGGGAACTATTAGCAGAAGTGCTGATCTTAGCTGTCCTGAGGGTTCAGAGGGAGTAAGGTGTTTCTCAGGTGCTAAATATAGATTTGCAGAACCCCATCAAATGGTGATGTTCAGCAGGAATAGAGATAGGAAGCAGATATCTGGGGGAGGAAAGTGAGAGTTGAGGGGAAGACATTGTACAAATGGAAAACATGCATGGGTAGAATTGTGCATGTTGAGTATATCTGCATCTGGGGAAAAAATGCAGAGTTGTCATACAATGTCGACATTTCCCACTCACCATAGCTGATCATGAGTTGGTTGGGATATGTGTGTGTGTGTGTGTGTGTGTGTGTGTGTGTGTGTGTGTATACCTCTAGTATCATCACAAGGAATGAAAGTATATAAATGGTGTTATATTACCTTTTTGGTGCCTTAGTGGGTGGTGCCAATTGCCCAGCTCCCTTCGTTTCCTCTTGGCTTCCACTTGTCTCTTCTTTTCCCTACCCCCTCCTGAATTTATGATTCAGGAATTATTCAAACTGACTTCAAGTCCTGTCATTTCTTCATGGGTGTTTTATGCCTGTCCCCTGATTTTCATCTTGTCACTGGGTCTAGAAGTGGGGGTGTATCATTACATTCTAACACGTTCTTCACTGAGTCTGTCAACATGGTTAACTAACTAAAGTGTGCCACAGACCAGGCTCAGTCCCTGAGTAATCCACGGAATGGTCTCTGGCAAATGTAACTTTGAAAATTCTTAGTTCTTAGAAAAGAACAGATGCCTCAATTAGGGAAAGGCTAGACCACTAGCTTTGGAAACATTTGGTTATTATCTATTCTCATATGCTAGGGTACTGGATTGAGGGATTGTTTTCAAGCAACCAACACATACTCAATATTTCCACTTAGGGCTGTTGTCTACTATATAATCTGAGTACTACTTAACTGTTGGGTTTTTTTTTCCTTGTTGAGAGGCAGTGTGGTATAGCAGATAGTTCAATGTACCACTAGACTTGAAATCCGGAGAGACTTGATTCTGAATCTCACTCCTGACAATTAGTGTATAACCATGGGGAAGAGACTAATCTCTCCAAGTCTTAGTTTTCTCATCTATAAAATGAGTTAAAATGTAGTACAGCTACCTTTTCCAAATTGAAGGGGTTAGGGGTACAATGCCCCTGAAATCTGGAAAAGTCATGTAAAATTCTTTGGTCTTTCCTTTATACTAGAGAAGGAATCTGAATTATTATGGAATTAAAAGATAAAATATTTTGATATTATACAATACCATACATATATTTTATGCATTTATGAGTTTCTAATTTTTTTCTGTGTCATCTGCTGGGCTTCACGTGTCATCTGTGGCTTCTGCAAAACTCTCCAAAATTCTTGTTTAATTTCTTTTTTGTTTGTTTGTTTGTTTGTTTGTTTTTGGCAGTGGTAAGTCAGGGCAATTGGGGTTAAGTGACTTGTCCAAGGTCACATGGCTAGTAAGTGTTAAGTGTCTCAGGCCAGATTGGAACTCAAGTTCTCCTGACTCCAGGGCCGGTGCTGTATTCACTGCACCACCTAGCCACCCCACTTGTTTAATTTCTTATGCTTACCTATATATTGAAACTATGATGGAAAGTCACAACGTGGAAGGGATAATTGTATTTACTTCTCAGCATTGTTGGGAGGTTCAAATGAGCTAATGTATATGATACTTTCTGCAAGATTTAAAGTGAACCAGCTACTATTATTACTCTATCCCTTGTCCGGTCATCTTGCTGTTTGGGGGCAAATTGTGGGGATAATGGTAGTAGAAGAGAGATTTCCCAGAACATAAACATTGGTGTCCCTGAGTCTGTTTTTTTCATATTCACATTCATGTTAGAGGAGGGCATCTGGATCATCCCTAAACATCTGGATGTATCCAAGCCTTACATTTATTCCTTCTATTATCATTTATCTAGGGTTCATGCAGATTTTGAATGTACACTCTTAAAGATAACTGACTTTTCTTAAGATAGGGACAATGATGATTAGCCAGCTGTGCCACTCTCTATGTGTAGCTTCCTGGCTCAGACATTGAATGAAAAGATGTTCCTGGAGTGGCTTAGTAAAACAGTTTGCATAATACAGGTGGATATTAGAATTGCCTTGAATGTGTTGAGACAATGTGGAATCAGTCTTCAGCACCCTGACACTTGCATACATTTCCGTACACAATATCTCTGGGAGTGCATTACATAAATCTGAATTCTGAGCATAACTACGCAGACTTGCAAGCCGTTCTTCTCCAAACTCTATTATTTATAAGATTAAAACCCCTGAGGTTTAAAATGGCAGATTTATTGTCAAGTACAATGTACTTTTCATTCTGAATGGACAAAAGCTTTTGTGCCTTCCTGAGTCTGCAAGGAAACCTTCCCAAGCTGGCACTTTACCTGTTGAGACCAACTGTTTTCTTTAGGGTGCTCTGTAGGGGCCTCCACATGATGCATCTATACAAGACCTAAAGAGAAAGGGTTTCCTCTTAACATGGCCAGAATTTGGAGGTATTTCTTGAGATCATTGAGGATATGGTAGAGATAACTGGCTAGGCTGTGAAATAATTGTTTCTTTCTGTTTTGTTTTAAAATAGATAAATAACATGTAGGAATGGATGGATATATATGTATACATTTGTCCATATGTATGGACAAATAGGTGTGTGTATATGGACATATATGTATAGATGTATGTATGTGTATATATATGGAGAAAGGAAGATTGTGGTTTTTTGTATCTAGAAAGATCAAAATTCAGAATTTAATGAATATTCTTTCTTCTCTGAGTCCATGACACATTGTTGTTGTTTTTTCTTATTTTTGGCAAGATGTTCCCATCAGCACAGTGATGCATTTTGTTAGGATGGCCAGCAATTTTTTCCATGCAGTATGAAATAAGAGCATTTTCTATTAGGTCAACATAAGTTTTTCCATTCTTATTTACTTAGGTTGGGATTCAAGCCCAAAACTGGCATAATATCATAATAAGGTAGGAACTCATGGGAAAAAAAGAGTGTGCAAAGGACAGTTAGTCATGCCTCTTTCACTGTCACTCTCATACAACACTGTGCTGTCATCATTCAATGGCATCTTTGAATACAAAGAAATATATTTCTCAAGCTCTCAATTATCTGTGCTAATGGAGAGAAGTGGTGTGAATAATCCTAAATACCAAAATCCAAAAATTATTTGCATTTGACTTTAGATTATATTATGTGAATTTCTCTTATAGAGATTTATCTTTCTAATTATGTTTTGTCTGGGTAATATTATAATTATAGCAGTGTGCATTTTTTTAAAAAAAACCATTCTACTGTAATGGTAATGTAATTTGAATTTGAAGATCCCTTTGTGTTGGCAAAGGTAGCAGGTACTTAGCACTTAGTAACTGATCAAGCCTCTGTTGGGGAAACAGAAGGTATGAACTCCTGCCTCCTAACTGGAAGCTAATGCTGTGTATATATAAGAAAAGCCCCAGAGAGGCACAGTCAGAATTTCTTGAGACCAGGATCTGGTGGCAGAGCAGCTACAGAAGAATGGAGAACTGAGTCCTTAGAACTTGTGGTGGTGGTGGAGCTTCTTCTGAACAGGATCCCAGGAGCCCAGGAGCCCAGGAGCCTAGGAGCTCAGGAGCCAGGAGCCCAGGATCCCAGTTGACTGAGGAAGCATGACTGGGATGCTGAGACTTTGTTTGTTTGTGGCTTGGTTGAGCCTTGACTTCCCTGGAGCAGAAATGGTGAAGGATCTGACATGGACCAGACCCTGTGAACTTCATTGTGGATCAGGCCCTACCCAGAGAGCTGGACAAGGAACTGGGAGCTGTCTGCCATTGAACCCAGGTGACAGTCTGGTGAATCCAGGTAGAATCTGAGACCATGGAAGGGGATGCAGGAAATCTGAGAAAAGGCCCCAAGTCCAGATGAAAAGACCTCTCCCTGGGTACTGAGTAAAGATGAAATTGTAGTTTACTAGTGACCTAGGGTTGGAGGGGTTTGTGCATGAAATTAGTAATTGATTAATGAACAAGTGACTGATTGAGTTAATCAAGACTTTGTCCCAAGAGTGGAAGATTTTACTGATAAATGACTAATTGAGTTAACTTAGTTGCCCCATGAGTGGAAGACTTTGACTATTGTACTTTGAGACAATGTTGTGAATATTATATTGTGATTTTCTGTGAGAAGTTGTAATATTGTGAATGCTGTACCTTGATTTTCTGTGAAAGTTTTGCTTTGATTTGTTATATAATAAATAGAGTGATCACTATACTGTGTAATCAGAACTTAAAAGCTGTTCACAGTAGCATTCTTCTGGAAAGCTGCTTGTGCATGGCATTATATCTACTTATAAAAGGGAAAAGGTTGCATGTGTTCATGTTGGTAGGGAAAGTCATTCTGATATTGATAAATTGCCACATATCTTACAAAGTGGGTAATTCACTTAGATAATCTATTGATTATTCAATTGACTACCTCATAGCTAACTTTTATTTAACAGTTTTAAGGTTTGAAAGCACTTGACATGTTTTATCCCATTTGACCCTCAGGAGAAACTTATGAGGTAGGTACTATTATTATCTTTGTTTTACAGATTAGGAAATTGAGGCTGAGAAAGGTTATGGGACTTGCCAAGGATCATATAGGTAATAAGTTTCTGATGCAAGATTCAATTTCAGGTCTTCCTGACTCCAAGTCCAATGCCCTTATCACTGTACCAAGCTGTATCATATATATTCACATAATCAAACATATGCTGTTATTGTTCAAGCATTTCAATTGTGTTTAACTCTTTGTGACCCCATTTGGGTTTTCTTGGCAATGATACTGGTATGGTTTTCCATTTCCTTCTCTAGTTCATTTTACAGATGAGGAAACTGAGGCACGCTTTGTCCCGGGTCACATAGCTAGTAAGTGTCTGAGACTAGGTTTGAACTAAGGAAGATAAAGTTTTCCTGACTCTAGGCCAGCATTTTAACCACTGTGCCACCTAGTTGTCACATACAAAATATGCACATACAGTTGAAAAGAGTTTCAACTAAAAAAACTGACAGATATAAATATTTTTAAAAATTACACTGATGATTTCTCAAATTTTTTGAATTATTTTCCACCACTTCAGAAATAAGCTATATAACCCGATCAAAGAAAACCAACAGGGCTAAGGTGGGCTCATTAGGGGAGGTAGGTCTATCTCCCTTCCTCTGCTCAGTACACACAGCCTTCCCATTCATATGGTTGCTGAGTCATTCAAATTGAATAGAGCTTTCCCAGGACTCACTGGAAAAAAGTGACGGTGGAGTCAATTAGCATGTGTCTCATCTCTGAGGCTATATTGCTGTCTCCAGGGCCAGCCTTCGGCATAAGCAGAATAGGAGATTGCCTACTGGTGTCATTCCAGAGGTGCGCAGAAAGGCCACTACTCAGAATTATCTTTTCCACCAGCCTACCAAAGCATTTTAAGTAATGTTGCCCTGTTTCTTAAAAAGGGATTCTTTCCTTATGGTTAAGAAATTATATCAGTAAGAGTTCTCTTTTAACATTCAAATTTATTTTATAGGAAAAGAATACCCTATAAGTAATTACCTCACCAAAATCTTGTTTTAAACCGTCATTGTGAAACATATTGAGTCCAGAATGCCCAGGGTTGTAGGACCCCACATGTCCCCTTTACCACACCCAGACTGGTTGCTTAGGAGTAACACCAGCCCTGAGGCTACTGCCTAGTGCCTTTAAATAGTTCCATGGAATAACTGACAACTGTATGCTCCCACACCCTTAGAGGCACAGCTGTTCCTTCTATCCTGGCACTCTCAGTTTCTGACACCTACCTTATAAACTTATCTCCCACAATTCCCCTGTCATATCCTATATTCTAGCCAAATTGAGATTCTCTCTCCTGATTATATCACATGATTTCCACCTCCATGCTTAACACTGTTTGCTAATACTTTAGGGAAGGTATTGACAGGAGGGGAAAAAGGGAATGGCTTAATAAATGATTGGTCTCTTCTGTTCCCTCTTTCAAACAACAATCATTTATTAAACACTTGCTTTATATCAGGTACTGGACTAGACTTTGGAGATTCAAAGATAAAAATGAAACAGTCTTTGCTCTCAGAGAGCTGACATTCTATTGGAGAGATGGCATGTACATATACGACAATATAGGCGGACCTCAGAAACATTAAAGTTTCAGCTCCATATCAACACAATAAAAGGAGTCACATGAATTTTTTGGTTTCCCAATGAATATAAAAGTAGTTTTACACTATACCTATTAATTATGCAATAGTATTATGTCTTAAAAAATGTGTATACTTTAATTAAAAATACTTTATTGCTAAAAATGCTAAAAATCACCTCAGTTTTCAACAAGTTCTAAGCTCTTTGCTGGTAGAGGGTCTTGCCTTGATGTTGATGGCTGCTGATAGATCAGGGTGGTGGTTGCTGAAGTCTGGGGTGGCCATATAAATTTCTTAAAATAAAACAATGAAATTTATGCCATCGATTGACTCTTACTGTTACTTGAATACTTAGAGGCCATCATAGAGTAATTAATTGACCTAATTTCACTGTTGTTGTGTTTAATTTGGAGACTGGAGGAAAAGGAGAGAGATGAGGATAGCCGGTTGGTGGAGTAGTCAGAACATTCACAACTTTTATCAATTAAGTTTGCTGTCTTATATGGGTGAGGTTCATGGCATCCCCAAACGATCAAAGATCACAGATCAGAGATCACCATAGCAGATATAATAATAATGAAAAAGTTTGAAATATTGTTGAGAATTACCAAAATCTGACACAAAGACACAATGTGAGCACATATTGTTGGCCCTGATAGACTTGCTCAAGCAGGCTTGCCACAAACCTCAATTTATGGGGGAAAACAAACAAACCCACAATATTTGCAAAGTGAAATAAAGTGAAGTCCAATAAAATGAGGAATGCCTGTATACAAAATACATTTAAAATAAATGCAAGATAATATTCATGTGAGGAAGGCACTAGCAGTGAAGGGATCAGGAAAAGATCCATGGCACTTGAAATGAGTTTTGAAACAAAACACAGATTCTAAAAGGTGGAGGTTATGAAGGTATTTAGGCATGTACAAAAGCAAGGGATAAGAGATGAAGCATCATGTGTGAGTAAAGGCAAGAAGGCTAGTTTAACTTGACTGTGGTAGGTAAGAAGGGGAGTATTTTATGATAAAGCTAGAAAAGTAGGTTGGATTCAAGTTATAAAAGGATTCAAACAGGGCTATATGAGTAAATGTATGTGGGTAAAACAACCAGGATCCAAAAAAAATGTGCAAATGACACACTTTTAATTTGAATCTGCTTTATTAACATTTTCCCCATAACTTTAAATCTAGACAAACAACAAAATAATAAATCAAGCCCAGATTTGTAGAGTTTGATGTAAATGCTCCCACTGAAAATTTAATACACTGAAAAATTTAACAATCAGCCTTTTTGAACCTCATGCTGGCTCCAGTATCCTGCAGCTGCAAAGTATAATGAGGGGATATGTAGTAGCCCAACTTTGTTCTTATATAGAGCACATAATAGAGAGTAGTATGAAATAAAGCTGGGACATTCTTGGAGTGGTGCAAGATAGCATAGGGTCTTGAATGTCTGGCTAACTGGTTTGAAATTTACTGAGTAAACAATAGGGATATAAAGATTAATTTACCAGTAATTTGGAAGATGGACTTGATATGGAGAGAAAGAAGCTAGAAGGACTTGTTAAATGGGTATTACAATACTATAGGCAGATGACCTGTATTAGGACAGTGAGAATAAAATTAGTTAACCTGAAAGAAATTAGCTAACTATTTTTCTAGCAAGACCATGACATAATGAGGAATAAATATGTTTAGAGGAGGAGGAAGAATAAGGGATAGGTTTGGTGGCCCTGGACAAGACTTTTAACTTCTCTTAGCATCAGTTTCCTCATCTGAAAAATGGTGATAATGATAGCAGTTACTTCACAGGGTTGTCGCAAAGATAAAACGAGATAATATATGTAAAGTACTTTGGAAAACTTAAAGTGCTCTATAATGTTAGCATCATCAGGCACTTCATTCTGTAACAGACAGGAGGGAGACTGTTTAATGGGAATCTGTCTAGCCAGACTGGGTTAACCCCTCTGCCAAGGAATATGGAAAAAATTGGTAATGGGGGATAATGAAGTTTTTCTTCATATTAAGGAAGCACATAAACCTCAATGTAAAGCAGAGACTTGGGGGATGAAGGGAAGGGAGGGGGGAATCAATCTCCAAAATTAGAGTTGTCTCGTATTACAGGCTTATATAACTTTGTATGCAAATTTCTTCCCCCTGGCCTCACATCTTAGAAGAGAAACAACAGCAAATGCTAGATTGAAAGAGATGGTGTAATGTAACAAACATATGAAAATCTAGACATCACTTGTGTTAAACATTTCACTTCAGATCTTAATGCTTAGGCATTCTTTGTAGAGAGAAAACAAAACAAAACATAGATGGACAAGGGAGATTTTGAAACATAAACATTGCTGTGCATTTTAACTTAAAAAAAAAAAAGCCATGTACTTGGCATAAAAAGTAGTGTTGGCTAGTGAACAGAATGTTTGACCTAAGTCAAAAAGTCCTGGGTTCTATTCAATAAGAAGTCACTCAGAGTCTCCATTTCACCATCTTCAGAATGGGGATAGGAATACCTATCTGAAAAGGTTGTTGTGAGGCTCCAATTAGATCATTTTTCATAAAGTGCTTTGTAAATTTTAAAGCACTATATAAATGTCAATTTTTATTACTGAATTCGTGTAAGGCATAAAACAATAGAGGACATGGGGGAAGGCATGCATAACATTTTTTTTTTTACTTTGGTTAGGAAAAGAAGACTTTGCAATTATTTTATTTGTTAGAGAATAGTGATTCCTTCATTTTCTTAGTGTAGTAGTGGCAGACACAGAGGAAACATGAGTTACTTGCCATGTTATACCAGTTTGCCATGGTGTACTATTGTTCCAATAAAATCTCTTTGTCGTTGGCACATTCTACAACTATTCTCCTACAGTCTGATGGTATTTCATGGTCCATCAGTCAATAACCCGTGTCCCCAGCCTAATTGCCAAAGGGCTATATCCTGACTCCTAGCTAGAGGTTGGCCTTGAAGAGTATAGCGTTGTGTTTGCTAAATGCAAGCCTCATAATCTCAGGATTGTGTTAGCAATAATCTTCCTGCCCATTGCACAAATTCCTCCTTGTAAATGCCAGTGATCATGGTGTAGACAGGCATTTGCTAGAAAATCCTATGGTTTTTCCTGACAAAACTAAACTCATTAGCTTATGAACACTTTCTCCTCCCCTTTCCCCTTTGATATTAGGTTTACTTTAGGATAAGTATAATTAGAAGTTCAAAAACAATCAACTCATCATACATACATTAAAGCATTTTTTTTTTTAGCAGTGAGCATGTGTGTGTATAGATTCAGTCACTATCACATATGTCTGGAAAGAGATCATTTGTTAACTTATATTCATACTGAAAACTTTGTACAAGGTCCTTAAGGTGGAAACCCATGGCATTCATTTTGCATAACTGAGCTCTGAAAAAAAGATGGGAAGGTAGGCTCTTCTTTTGGCTTTGTTTATTAAAAAAAAAGTAGTCCATTTGCATTGTTTTTATTAAAAATTCTCACTAGATAGAGTCTTTGAAATTAAAAGTAGATTTTCCTCTGTATGTCTAATATCTATGATAGCACATTTCAGTCAATCAGCAGGTAGATATTAAAGGTTTACAATTCTGTTAGGTATTGTACTAAGGTAAATAGCCCTGGCCTCAAGGAGCTTTACAATATGTCATATTCTATGTTAGAGGAAAATATCTTTTCCTACTATAAGTCTTAAATGGGTAAAATATCCCCACCCCCTCCATGGAGAGAATATGAGCTATCACTGATTAATGCAAAAGGCAAGATCCTCACTAATAATTAGAATTTAAATGAAATGAGGACAAAGAATGGAAAAAAAGACCTTTAACTGACTTTGGATAGAAGGAAATCAATTACCTAGAATCAGAGAATCTCAGTGTTAATCTAATCTATCCAGAGCCTGAACTGATTTCTCCATTGGCAACATCTCTGTGACTATTTCCATACAACCTCTCAAGTGTCTGTCCAACATTATCTGGAAGACTTCCAATTATGGGGAAGTCAACAGATGCCAAAGATGCCCATTGTACTCTGGGATGACTGTAATTGTTAAGGAAATATTGTATCTTCAGCATTTACTGGTTTTTCCCAGTTCTTCTCTCTGGGACAAGCAGAACAAGTCTGAAGTCTTTTTATCAGTCAATGCAGAAGAACAAATAGTTTAAATCATTTTCACCCCACTTCTACCAAATTGATGGATTACTTGTCTGACATGAATTGAATCAGTTGATTCATTTGGTATCCTAGAAAGAAAGTCACATATAAAACTGACTGATTCATAGAGAAATCTGTCCTCTATGGAGTTATTATTCTAATTACAGTTGAATAATCCAAATTCTGAAGAAAGGACCTCTATATTTTTACTAGGGTTGATCCCAACCTGTTAAAGATAGACCTTACTAAAAGTTTATTAGTCTAGCTAAAGTCAGTCATTTGTGTTCAGAGTACTTTTCTGGGTCAAGCCAGAAACAATCAATTCAACGATGTCTTTTACATCACCATCAAAAATTCATTTTTTTTTGGCCATATGGAATGAATAATATATATTAGTCTATACTGATTGTCAGGTCAGTGACCCAGTAAAGAGAAACCTGGGTTAGGAGTCCATTACAAGCAACTATCTAGAAGTATTTAAATACTAATATGTGGAAGATTGATTAATCCTCAGATTCATCCCTCACATTTCCCCTTCCCACTCCCAGTAACTTTGATTTATAGTTAAGAAAAAGCCTTCCAACAATTTCCAAGATATTCTAAAATGGAATGGGTTGTTTTCTTGTCGTTTTTTGTTTGTTTGTTTACTTGTTTATTTATAGTGAATACTCTTTAGCCACTTATAAGGTTGGATGGAAACCAACACAAAGATATAGGAAAGTTTCTTGTTCAAGTGGGACTAGATCTCTGAGGTCCATTCCAAGTGAGATATTCTGCAATCCTGGGTAGTTAATTATTTGACATCTATGCCAGGCCAAAGTATATTTTTTCTTTTGTTTTTAAAGGTACTTTTTTCAGTCTTTTGCCATATGTCATTAAAAAAAATAAGATCAATCTAACATGCTTAGGTTTAAACTGGGCTTATCCATAGAGACTTTGGATTTAGCTGTAGCAGAGAGTATATCTAATTTGCTTCCACACAAACTCTTGTCTTGGAGTTTTGTTCTTTTTAATGACTGATAATTTTCTCTCCATTAAATCATATGACTCATTTAAGATCTGCAGGGGAAAACTCTCTCTCTCTCGATATACATATCGAGAGAGAGAGAGATTTTTTTTTCTTTAAAATGGACCAACATGACTAAGAATCATAGACTCTGACTTTGGAAGGGAACGTCTAAGTCATTAAGATCACCACCATATGTAGGACTTAGAATCATAAGATTTAATACTAGAGAAGACCGTAGAAATCATCTACTCTGACCCTCTCATTTGAGAAATGAGGAAATCTGAATTTGCCTGGTTCATAGTAAGGTATATTATTAGTTGTCCTACTAACTCTACAATACCAATAATGAATAAGGTGATAAGTAAGAGTTTAGGCTTAGAATGGTGACCAGGATTATGAGAAGACTAGAAATCATATCATATAAGAATAAGATCAAGGCACTAAAGCTGTTTAATGTAGACAGAGAAAACTTGAAGTCTGTATGATTGTTGTCTTGATAGATTCAAGTCACTTGTCCCAGATGAACCAAATGCTTAGACCCTGAAAGAACTGGCAGATGTGATGCTAAGCTACCTCAATGATATTTATGGCCACAAGATTGGAGAAGGGAAAATGCTGACCTGTTATCCCCAAAAGGGAAGAGAACAGAGTCTACAAACTAGGCCAGTGAGCATGACTTTGATTCCTGAAGAAAAAATAAAAGAATAGATAATTAAAGAGTAGTTAGCTAACATCTAAAGGGAACCAGTAATGAAGGGCAAAAACAGGTCATACCTAACTAGTCTAACCACATTTCTTTTTTTTTAATGGGATTACTTAATTAATAGATGGGGACATTGATATAAACATAATTTATGTAGATTTTAGGAAAACTTTTGATAAATTGTCACATATTTTTTTCAAAGGTGCACTGGAGAGATTTCCATTGGATAAATGGTAATACCATCAGATAGACTCAAAACAGGTCATATAACAAGACTCCAAGAATAGTTGTTAATGATTCAATGTCAATGAATGAAAAAGTCTACAGTGGAGCATTCCAAGGAACTATGCTTGGCTTTATACTGTTTAAAATTTAATTTATTTTAATTTAAAAACATTCTGAGAAAGAGTTTATCGGCTTCATCAGATTGCCAAAGAGGTACAAAACGCAAACAAGATGAAGTATCCCTGGGCTAGAGCATTGAGCTGAATTTAATATGATGAAATTCAATAGGGATAAATGTCAAGTCTTATACTTTGGTACAAAAAAAAATCAACTTCACCATTATAAGATGAAGGAGATATAGTTAAATATAAGTCTAAATATATAATTAAATAGCAGTTATGAAAAAGATTTGGGGTCTTTGTGGACAACAAATTCTATGTGAATTAACAGTATGAGGAAGTAGCAAAAATGTGAATGAAGTCTTAAAGTTCCTTAAGAGGAGCATAACTTCATAGTCTTCCATAAGAATACTAAAGGCAATATTCTGCCCCCTTCACACCTTATCTGTAGTATTACAATCCTATCTGGGTGCCATAGTTTAAGAAGGACATTGAAAAGACAAAATATGTCCAGAGAAAGGCAACCAGAATAATGAATGACCTTGGGTTTATGTCATATTGTAATGGCAAACAAAGTAGTACTTTGCTGCTTATTTTAGTTCTTCAAGTGCCTTTGAGCCTCATCTTTTCTTGTATTGAGTCTTTGTTGAAAACAGTATACAATATGTTGCCCTTAATAGGTCTAACATCATCACATGGAGCCCATGGTGGGAGGAGCTTGCCAAAAGAGCAGAATAGGAAGGGTGGAACTGGAAGGAACAGAGCAGAGAAAAGCTCAAGCATGACCTGGGAACAAGCAGAACTGAGAGAGAGAATGCTCTGTAATACTGTCTGTTGGTCTGTCAGACAAAAGTGTCCTGTCTGTTGTTTTTAGACAGAACTCCTGAAAGAGGACTTTATTGCTGTTACAGAAGCCCTGGGACTTGCCGTTGATTTGTGTTTGATTTCTCAGACAGAAGACTTGTCTGTTGAATTGTGTTTCTTTGTCAGATAGAAAGTGTATTGAGATGATAGCACCTGCAATGTGTGTCAATATTGGTGTAGTTGTTAAGCTTTGTCTTCCTAGAAACAGAAACTTTGAAGAGCAAGTGGAATGGAACAGTAAACTGAGATATGGAACCACAGCAGAGAGCTGTCTACCTGTGAATAAAGGCAATAGTCAGGTGAATTCAGGTAAGAACTGGGAGTGACCTGTCTGTGGAAGAGATGCTATGGGGTTTGGAAGTCAGCCTCATGTTAAGATGAAAGACATATAATAAATATAAGTGTTGACTGATGATATTGTAATTTAATTTGTCCTAGGGGTGGATGGTGTTTGTACTTTCTGCTACCCCTTAAGGATGATTGGCTTAAGGATGATTGGAAGCCAGCCCCTACTTAAGTTAAAGGAAGATTTGAATTGGGTACTCTATATTGATAGATGGGATTGTAACTTACTGAATGATATGTTTTTGTTTAAGAAGATGTGGTCACCTTAGTAATAAGTTGTTATGTTATATTGTTGTGAAGGTTGTGCTTTAATTTCTTGAGTGTTTTGCTGAATGTTTATTGCTGAATAAATATTAGATCCTTAAAGCTATTCATAGCAGCAGTCCTTGAGAGCATTGCACACATGAGGATACATTGAAGGAAGTGTGGATATTTAGCCTAAAGTAGAAAAAGATTGGGAAAGAAAAGATAGTTGTCTATTAAGTATTTCATAGTCTCCAAGTATTTCATAGGCAATCTTATGGAAGTGTTTAGATTTGTTTTCTTTGGTCTCAAGGAGCAGAACCAGAAGCAACTGATAAAAGATACAAAGCAAGAATTTAGACTTGATATCAAGAAAAACCTCCTAATTATTAGATATGTCCCTAAGTGGAATGGTCTGCCTTGAGAAGTGGTAATTCATTCTTCTTTGGATGTCTTTAAGCAGAAGATACATGACCACTTGTACCATTTGCTGTAATAAGGATTCTTTTTCTTTATGGGTTGGACTAGACTTCTGAAGTCCTTTACATCTATGAAATACTATGATATTTCAAATACTTTCAAATACTTGGAGGACTTTCATTTAGAAGAATGATTAAATTCATTGTATGTTGCTTTAGAGAGCAGTGTGAAAGAGGGAGGCAGATTTTTACTCATATGCTAAGAAATAAATTCCTAGCAATTAGCAAATTTTGAAGTTTTTCTTTTTTTCATTAAGTGATGAGTTCATTGTCAATGAAGATATTCTAAGAAATTCTGGTTGTACAAGTATTGGGGATGCTATGGAAGGGATGTCTGCATTGAGTAAGAGGTTGGACTAAGTAACATTAAATTCCATTCTAATTTCAAGCTTCTGTGATCCTAATTTAATTACTAAACATTTTCCCCCTCTGATGACTAGACTACTACTTCTACTTCTGCTCTCTGAAGCTACCTGGAGAAGGTCTAATCCCTCTCCCATACAGCAGTCCAGTCTCTCACATTTACTAGTTGTGTGACCTGGAACAAGTAACTTAACCCTGTTTGCCTCAGTTTTCTCATCCATAAAATGAGCTGGGGAAGGAAATGGCAAACCACTCTAGTATTTTTGCCAAGAAAATCCTAAATGGAGTCATGAGGAGTTGGACACAACTAAAAAAATGACTGAACTGAACAACAAAGGCTTTTGAAGACAAATATTTATATCCTTCCTCCCAAATAAAAGCCTTGTCTTTTCTAGGCTAATAAAACTTAGTTCCTTCAACTTGCTACCATATAAATGCTTTTCAAACCTTTTGCCATCCTCTCACCAACCAAAGTTTGTTCTCTTTTGGATGAGCTCTAATTTGTCAATATCCCTAATAATATATGATGTTTAGAAGTGAACAAAACACCCAAAATATTCTGAGAACAAAGAACAAAGGGTCTGTCACTTTTTTTTAATCTGTACACTGTAGTTCTTTTAAGGCTTTCTTTTTACTTTAATTTTTTAAATAGATATGCCACTCTTTTTTTTTTTTTTCCTTTTGGAGGGCAATTGGGGTTAAGTAACTTGCCCAAGGTTACATGGCTAGTTTTTTGCGTGTGTGTGTGTGTGTGTGTGTTAAGTGTCTGAGGCCAGAACCGAACTTGGGTCCTCCTGACTCCAGGGCCAGCGCTTTACTCACTGAGCCACCTAGCCGCCCCAGATATGCCACTCTTGATGTACATTGAGCACATGCTTTTAACTAAAAGTACTGGATCCTTCTTTACTATAGCCATCATTTAGAAAGACCTCTTACATCCTATATTTGTGCAATTAATCTATGGAATCTCAATGTTGGACTTTACATACATCTCTTAAATTTCATCTTGTCTTTTAGTTCATGGGTCTAAACTGTTGAGACTGTTTAAGATCTTGACTGTCACTCAATGCTGACACTAAATTGACTAACCAGCCAAAGAACTAGTGAATTCAATCCAACAATTTCATTTGGCTATTTTAAACTGAATTAATTAGCTTTTTTTATTGGCATAATCTAGAATAAAGAATTATCTTAGCAAGGTCATCTAAAGTGTCTCATTGTCTTATGAGAAATGATCTCCAGGATGTTTCTTCTTAGTGGCATTGATGATCTTTACTCTGCATCTTGTAGCCTCCTTCATTATAACCAATTATGTTTCCCTGAACAATGTTACCATATGCTGCTACCACCACAGACTTATATCAGTCTTTGATTCTTTTCTTTAAATGTCTTTTCTTGCCATCTCTTTTGCAATCTTACAGAGAAGGGGGGGAAAAAAAACTTAAAAGGTTCAGGAGATTGGAGAATGAACTAAACTAACCAATTCTGTCAGTCCTGCCCCACACTAGGACACTTGACCCTCTTCTCACTTTCCTGAAAACACTATTTTTCTTTTCCTGATCCCTTTAGAATACAATTTCAGACAGCTGATCATGATGCTAAAAGGGAGTATCTAGTTTCTCAATGAGCTCAAACGTTTTTTAAAAGAATATTTTGTTTTCTTGTCTTCCACATAATAATCTACCACAAAATATGTGGCTAAAAATGATCTTCTAAATACACACATCTAACTATGTCACTTCCTTTCCCAAAAACTTTCAGTGGCTCCACATTGCTTTTAGGAAAAAAAATGCATAAATTACTTAGCCTGACATTTAAGGACTTCCACAATCTTGTCCACTTATTCTATTGTACTCCCTCTTCACTTTTTCCACATTTTGGCTAAACTGGTTTGGCTAGAATGTAGGTTGTTTAAAGGAATCAACCTGCTATCTTTTGCCTCCATACATTTGTGAAAGCCACCTCCCAGGTCTGGAATCCAACCTTCCTAGTTTATACTTGGTAAAATTTTTCTCTTCTCTGAAGTTTCAGTTCAGATTCTATCTCATCTCTGTCTTAAACCTTATCTGATTCTTCCACCTTCCTCTACATCCCAAATAAAAATGTTCTCTTCCTCCTCAGTTTTTTTTTCTAGGGCACATTGTCTGAATTTCTCCTTTCCCCTATATCCTTGTTTTATACTCTCCCTTATATTATACATATTTGTGAACTTCATTAAAATGTAAACTCCTTGAGAACAGGAACTGAGAGTTGTTTTGCATCTTAGTATCCCCAACACTAGCACACAGAAGTTTAGTCAATGTTCATTCAGTAGAGTATTTATTAAACTTATACTATGTCCAAGATATTGTGCTAATAATTAGCTACCAAAGGCAAAAAATGAATAAACAACCAACCTAGCCCCTGCTCTCAAGGAATTTATATTCCCTTTTTTAAAATTACTGAGGGAAAGTCTCATATACACATACAATTAAATGCAAACTAGATTCAAAGTAACTCATAGGAGAGTATTAGCAGCTAGGGAATCGTTTTAGGCTTCCTGTAGAGGGCCACACCTACACTGAGCCCAGAAGGAAGCCAGGGATTATTTGAAGTGGAGGTTGGGAGGGAGTGTTTCCAAATCTGTAGGGATTATTGCTGGTTTATTATTGCAGTAATCCCATGAAGATGGGAGGTGGCATTTAGTGTTATGGGGAACAAGGAGGCCAGTTTGGTGACCATGTAGAATGCCTGAAGGAGAGTAATGAAGAATAAACCTCAAAAGGTAGGTTGGAGTCAGACTATGAAAGGTCTTAAATGCCAAACAGAGGAGATGGTATTTTATCCTAGAGGCAGCAAGGAATGTCTTGATCAGGATAGTGACATTGTCAGTCCTGTGGTTTGGCAGTATCAATTTGGCAGCTGCATAGGGATGTTTTGGAGATGAAATAGGCTGGATAGAGGGAGACCAAATAAGAAACTGTTGGATTAACCCAGCCCAGAGGTGATAGGGACTTCACCAGTGTGAAATCTCTGAGAGAAAAAGGGATGGGACTAATGTATGTTATGGAGGAAGAATTGACAAAACTCAGCAAATGGTTGGATATAAGGGTTAAGAAAGAGGTAAGAGATGAGAATGACTCCAAGTTTGTGAATTTGAATGAATGGTGGCCTAAGCAACAAGAAATAGAAAAGATAGGAAGAGGAAAGTTCTTTTTTTTTTTTGGCTGTTTTTTAGCAAACTAGAATGAAATCTGTTTTGAATATGTTGAGATTGAGGCATATAGGACATCCATTTGGAGATGCTCACATCCATCAGACAAGTTCAGAAGAGAGACTTGAATGAATGATATAACTTAAACAAAACATGAAAAGCACTCTACTGGGTGCTAGGGGTTCAAGCATGAAATAAAACATAGGTCTTTCCCTCAAGTACTTTATAATTTAATAGGGTGCAATAAATATATACAAATACCCAAAATATAAAGCAATAATTTACAAAAGTAAAGAGAAGTTCCGATGAAGTGCTATTAGAACTTTGAGAAAGATGAAATTGCTTTCATCTGGGTGGTGGGGGTGGAATCTGAAGACTTAGAGAACGTGACATTTGATTGGAGGCAATGAAAAGGAGAAATATCAAAAGGTAGATATGAGCCTTTTAATGGGTTCTCATTAAAATAACAGTAAAAGGAAGTTTTCAGGAAAAATCAATGATTTGGTAAATGAGTATTTTTATAGGCTGAAACTGAAAACTGTAACATTCTTAGTATTGACTGCCTGAAGTCCATGAGGCTATTCCCTGATCCCCTAATCAATGATTACTTCTCCCCAACTCAAACCTCACATAGCACATTTTTAAATGAACCTCTTATGAATCAGTGTGTATTATAGCTGTATGTATATATATATATATATATATATATATATATTATGCTTTTCTCCTTAGATTCTCTGCTTCATCAGTAGGAACTGTGTCTTGGGAAATATTGTTTTGCCATCTAGTGCTGTAACAGTAATGGTAATTTGAAATCTTCCCTGCCCCTGGATAGGCTTAGATGAATTTTAGGACCTTCCCTGATTTGAAAATAAACTCTGCCCCCTAATAGGCTGACTGTGGTCACAATGACCCTGTGATGGGAGGCTTGTTTTTCAGGAACACCCACACCTTGTTACTTTGTGATTGGGCAGTGGGTCATCAGGGTTGTGATGTTCTCTGACCCTGATATATACTCTCATGTGAGGTTTTGCTGGGGGGCTCACTTTGGGAAGAGTTGTGTGATTTGGCCAGATGAAACTCTGGGCAGCTGTTGGCCCCCCACCTTTGAAACCCCAGATATTGGTGCTTCTTTCTCTGGGTATGGATGTAAGGGTCAGACAGCTGGAAGCCCTGTCTGCTGGTCTGTTTTTCTGTCTCCTTGTAACTTCTGTTTATATTCTCTGAAGTTCAGGGTGCTGACTTTTTCCTCTGAAATAGGTAAATGATATATGTTTGATTAAAGTAAGATTGTTAATCCCCTTTTATATTGCTTTCCTTTAAAAAAACAGATCAAAGAAAGTGTAGTAACAGCCATCCTGGTTATGCTAGGGTGCTTGCTGCTACAAGTGCCAAGCAAAATACTTGTTCAGAGCAGGTGTTTAATAAAAGCTAAACTGCAGCTACCACTTTTCCTCAGACCCCAGTGGAGATGCAACTATAGATAATTATAATACCTGGTATTATAATTGATTCACCAACTTCCTCTTTCCTCTACCTTTGAATAACTAGGTGGCACAGTGGATAAAGTATTGGGCATAGAGTCAAAAAGACCTGAGTTCATATCTGGCTTTACATACTCACTAGCTGTGTGACTCTGAGCAAGTACCTTATTTAGTTTCCTCAACTGTAAAATGGGGATAAAAACATCACTTTACCTCCCAGGGTTGTTGTGAGTTTCTATCTATATATTTTATCTATCTCTATGTACTTATATAAATAGATATAGATCTGTATCTTTATATGTGGACATACATACACACATATATGCACACACTTAGCACAGTGCCTGGTACATACAAGGCACTTAATAAATACTTATTTTAGGGAAAGTGAGGTGGCGCAGTGCATAGAGCAACAGCCCTGGAGTCAGAAGGACATGAGTTCAAATCCGGCCTCAGACACTTAACAGGTACTAGCTGTATGACCTTGGGCAAGTCACTTAACCCCAATTGCCCTGCCTTCCCTCCTCCAAAAAGACAAATAAACAAATGAATGAATGGATGCTTCTTTCCTTCCTTACAGTCATCACTTCTCTCTTTTAGTAGTATATAGGATGTTGAAGGAAAACTAGCACCTCTGATGTGAGGGTTTGCTGAGCTCTTTTCAGAAACACCTTTGGTGTCTATGTGCCACCCAACTCTGACCTGTGGCTCCAAGAAACTATAGCATGTGCAGCAACCACACCTTGGTTAAACCATATTGGTAGATAGACTAAACCACACTGAGGATAACCAACAGGCCTCAAACCTGTCCAATGAGGTAGGGAGTTGTCTACCTTAAGCATGTGAAGACTACCCTGTTGGAATGGGTGCATGAGAACAATTTGTTCAAATGGCCATGATGACAGCCGAAACAGGCACTGGGGCCGTGCTTAGGGCTTGGTCAGACATCAAAGACACCAAGGTCATCGGGAGTTGTCTTGACTTTTTTCCTGTCATTGGACTTGAGTGATTCTGGAAGAGAGTGAGGCTGACAACTTTGTGCAACCCTGCTTCACTTAAATCCAATTCATGTGCAAGTTAAGACATCAACTTCTTCTAACATGAAGGATGAACAACAACTTCTCTCTTTTAAAAAAATATTTTATTCTGAACTTAAGAAATAAAACAAGCACTTCCATGTCATGTAGAATAGGAAAAAGAAGGTGGTTGTACATGAACTACAGATCTATTGTCTACAACTTTTAAACACATAGAAAGTTGCCATGTAATTTTTTCCCCTTATTTTCTTCCCTCCTTCTCTCCCCATCCTGAGAGCTTCTCTCTTTTAAAATGAAGTATACTTCTTTGAAAATCATCATTAT
>NW_027187419.1:90104035-90156535 GCF_028583685.1 Petaurus breviceps papuanus | reverse complement strand
TCCTAGGCATTGTGGGAATGGAGTTGAATGGCTGCACAGAGAGGAGTGATAATTTTTTTTTTTGGTACAGAATTTTAATGAAAATCTATAGGTAGAAGAATTATACTCATTTTGTTTAAAACTAAATAAAAAATCTTTTGAGGGAGTTCCATTTTTGATGAACATTAATCACTTTGGTGGGAGCTACAGAAACCAACAAAATGGAAATGAATGATGTTTGTTAACTATTGGTTGCAGTTGAATATTGGCTTCCATCCTAATGGCAAGAGATAGCCAGATTGGCTACTGGAAACACTTACTTTTTTCACATAGGCTCAGGAATTGATAGTCAAGACAGTTTTACAGAATATAAATTGCTTTTGTAGTTCCCTCCCCCCCCCCCATCCCTTCCAACTGTCGGCCCAATGAAAGTCCTTTTTCTAAACCACATCTTGACATTTTGTTTCTCTCCCAGAATGGCTTGAATCCTGTTTGTTTAGGGAATGGGACATACCAAGAACCTGTGAAGGTTTTAAACTTTTATAAAGTTGGTTTTATGGATATAGGGTGGTCCTGAGCCTCTTACATTATTTTTTGCCTTTTCTTTTGCACCTATTTCTCCCCATCCACATATGATCCCTGAGAAAATATACCCCTATTTCCAGATTTTCTATGGGAGGGCACCTACTCAAACCTATAAGTCATCAGGCCTCAGGATATGTTTATTTTTACCAGCAAGCCAGAAAACACATTCTTTCAAAACAAAGGATGTTCAATTTGATAGAACCTTAAGGAGACAAAAGAAATAGTCTCTTTCAGGTCATCCACCACACCAAGGCCTCCAAACAGAAAACACACATAACCAGAGAATAAGGGCATATGCATAGGTAACAAACGCTTGTGGACCGGAAGAGCCTCTCCAGGAATCCATGTGACCAAGGCACTCCCATGGAGGGTACATATATTAGGATCCTGTGGCCAGGGCAAACATGTAGAATAGATTCCCAGGATGTACATTTTTCTGGGACAACTGACATTTTTGATGCTACAGAAATTGTAGTGTCCTCTAGTGATATAATTGTGCCCTTCACTGCTGGGTGTCACGTTTCTATTCTCCATCATTTTTCTGCTGCTGGGCATCTCTGCTGGTTTTCTGGTTATCAAACTCCTCTTTGATATGTTCTGCTGTTCTCTTTGTCCATTTGTTAAGGCAGTAGTTCTAAAACGTATTGGTCTTAAGACCCCTTCACACTCTTAATTTATTATTATTATCTCCTGTTTCTCCTCTATTCCTCCATCTCCCCTCTTCCCAGCTTCAGAGACAGAGAGCCTGGAATCAAGAAGCCCTGAGTTCAAATCTGGTCTCAGGCACATGTTAGCTGTGTGATTCTGGGAAGTCACTTAGCCTCTTTTTGCCTCAGTTTCCTCAACTGTAAAATGGGGATAGCAATAGTAGCCACTTTACAGGGTTGTTGTGAGGATCAAACAAGATATTTGTAAAAAGAATGTTCTCAGAACATAGTAGGTCTTATATAAATGCATATTCCCTCTTACTCTCCCTTCCCCCTCCAAACAAATTCCCAAATAGCCACCTATACTCCCAGCCTAGGGTGTCATCCCTAACTCTCCACTCTCTCTCACCTTCATATTCAAATGGTTGCCAACTCCTTTTGATTTTACCGTCATAACATCTCTCAAATATGCCCCCTTATCCTGACACTGCCTTCACCCTGGAGTAGGCCTTTACCCTGCCTCACTTAAATCCAATTCAGTTGCAAGTCAAGCCATCACCCTCCTGATGTCTTTGGTCCTCTTTGAGAATGAAAGACCAACAACTATAACAAAATCCTGCCTTCTCTAGAAAACTTTCTCGTTCCTCCTTTATTCTAATGCCTTCCTTTTGTTGATTATTCACAATTTATATGACAAGTATGTTGTTTGTACATATTTACATCTTATCATGCTCATTAGACTGTGAACTCCTTAAGAGCAGGAACTGTCTTTAGCTTTTCTTTGTGTCTCCCAGTGCTTAGCACAGTGCCTGGCCAATAGTAGGTGCCTACTAAATATTTATTGTGTGACTTTTGAGGACCCCAAAAGAACTTTTCTTGATGTAGATTATGTCTATCAGTATTTGTCATATTAGAAATTAAAATGGATGGTTTAAAATACTAATTCATGTGAAATAACAATAACAAATCCATTATGCATTCATATAAATAACATTTTAATTGAAAAAAATGTTTCCTCCCCCCAAAAAATTAGTGAGAAGAGTAGCATTGTTTATATTTTTCTTTTCTTAACATATTTTTGCAAATTTCTTCAATGTCTGGCTTGATAAAAGACGACTAGATTTTGATATCTGCTTCTTCATTGAATTTGTTAAAATATATTGTTTTGATTAAAGTATTTGAAGAAAATCCAATCACACATAGATATGTAGTTTGGGAAAGGGAAGAATATTTTAATACACAAACAATTTCTTAGTAAAAAAAAAACTTTATATTAAAAGTTTTAACCTCATATACTCTCTAAAAGGGTCTCAGAGACCTCTGGATGGGTCTGCAAACCACATTTTGAAAAACCCAGTATTAAGGTATTGGAGCTAGAGAGCCTCCTCCTCCATGGGCTGGAGAACTCTTGGTGTATTGTCTAGGTTTAGAACTCCCATACCTAGGAAGGAGGAGAAAGCCCTAATTAAAAGATTAAGTCTAAATTCTGTTATTAGCGCCATTTCTCTGTGATGATTCAAGGTCCAGATTTCCAGGCAACTCTCTGATTTGGGGTCAGAAAATTCCTGTGATTTTTGTTTAATCTCAGCCTGTTTAATCAGATTGTCAAGCAGCGTCCCCAAAAGCAATTTCAGGGACTCTTTTCCCCCTCTAAAAATTATTTAGGATTTGCTGGGAGACTCTCTCCCTTTTAATTGGCATGCAAATGAAGCTAAGTAAAGCTAAAGGTCTTGCCTTTATTATGCATATTTGCCAGCAAAAGAGAAAGTGGGGGAGAGAGCAGAACCAAGAGAGACCCAGGGAGAGAGAGAGCTTTTATCTTTTTTGTTCTTCCTTCTGGCTAGCCCACACTTAGATGATTTCTTTATGATCAAATCCCCCCCAATTTTTTTTAAATTTTTTAAAAGTAGTTATGAACTCAGAGAAAATTCCACTATGGTATATGCAATTTTTTTTTTTTTAATAAGGAAGGCATTAAGGAATTTACTTAGAAAAGGCCCTGAGAGGGTCTTTTCCCTCCCTTAGTTTATTCTATGTAATAAGAGGAGAAAAACAAACAAACAAAAACCCAACTTAACTAACTTTCAAATGCCTCAGTTTCTGAAAGAGCTATTTTTGGAAGTCACCTTCTAGGACAAAGTAGCTTTAAAACCTGAGAGCTTCCTTTTTTTTTTTTTCTTTTGATTCTGGTTCTGTGAGGCTATGATTTCACTAGTGTAAAGTATTCCCCCTGAGGAAATTCCCTCTGCCACTGCAGATCCATAACTACTCAGAAATTTATAGTCTTAGAGAGCTGCCTGGGGCAATGAGGGGTTAAGTGACTTGCCCAGGATCTCATAGTCAGTCTGTGTCTGAAGTAGGATTTGAAAGTAGGTCTCCTTGACTGTGCTGATGACTCTTTATCCACTTTTCCACTCTGCTTCTCAGCTTACTCTTAAGGATTTAAAAGTAATTGAGAGCTCTGGGGTGACATTTTCCTTGTGGTGTCTTATACATTCACTAAAATGAAATGTTCAGCAAGCTGTCAGGGCACCATAGTGTTGTGGAAAAAGCACTAGACTGGGAATCCTAGGCCTGGGTTCAATTCCCACTGGCATTGCCAACTAGTTGTGTGAACCTGGGTAAATCACTTCACCTCTGTACAATTCAGTGTCCTCTTTAAAATGGCAAGGTTGGATCAGCTGATCTCTCTGGTCTCTTTTGTGCTTTAGGATTCTATCTATTCTAGAGAAACCTTCCTCTATTGCTCTGACTGCATCTTCAAAGTCAGTAGTTATGCAAATAAAGGAGCAGGAAGTAGAGTGCTTCTAACTATGAATGAGTCAAGAAGCTAAGATTTTAACCCTTCACCTGAGAAAGCAGCCCTACAGAATGTAAAAGAAACACACAAAGAAGTGGGAGCCTCTGGAAAGGGAATCCACAATTCTGCACTGCCTGTTACTTGAATTTAGCTGTAAGCCAATTAGTGTGAGCAAGCCAGGGACTAAGTGAGAGAAATTCAGTCAAATAGAGAATTGACTGTTTTAATGAGGCTTAAGTCATCTAATTTCAGTTAAAAAATAAAAAGACAAAAAATAATTAAATCGAGGCAGGGAAAATCCATTGGTAAATTCACTTTGGTTATTAAGACCAGGCACCACATTGTCAACTCACCTGAATGTTACATGGTTCATCATCAAAGCATAAATATATCTGTTGATAAGTTTGCTACATTATTTTTCTACCTCTGTTGCCAGAGTCCTAACCAAGAAAGTGAAAAGACTATGTATAAATTTCTTTGGTTCTTCATTCATGTATATTTAATAACAGCTATATGGCAGTTAATTTATAAAGTGATTTCACATTTCTAATCTTACTTATTCCTCAGTGGGCCAGTGTAGGACAAATATTAATATCCATCTGTTTTATAATGAAGAAATATAAACTCAGAGGTTTGAGTGCTTAGCCCATTGTCACATTAAAAACCAAAACTTGAATTTAATTGCTCCGATTTGTAGTTCTGACTGGCTTTTTTCACCATCAAAGATTCCAGGATTTGTTCAGTTGCTTAATCAATTAAGATGGAGGATAAGGATGGGTATCATATGTGGAATTCATGAACGAGGAAACACCCTTTGGTAACAATGCAGGAAGGAACCTTCCCTAGGAGATAACAATCAGTGTTACCTAGGGCACCAAAACAAGAGATTGAGAGGATCTCAGATAAATAATTTTATTCCTTAAAAAGTTTTTTTGCACTTTTTTATTCTAAGATTAAAAGGGAAACATGTATTGACTATATATGATTCCAGAGGATTCATAATGATATTAATAATAATAATAGCTAACACTTATATGGCAATAACAATGTATGAGGCATTCCACTAATAAGCATTTTACAATAATTATTTCATTTGACTCTCAAACAACCTGTGAGGTGGAAAATACTATTATCTCAATATTACAGATGAGGGAACTGAGGCAAACAGGATTGAGTGACTTGCCCAAGGTCACAGAGCTAGTAAATGTTTGAATTCATATTTGAACTCAGCTCTTCCAGGTTCCAGGCCTGACACTCCATCCTCTACACCCCTTAACTACCTTAATGTGGATGGCTTATAATGAAGCATAATAGTCACATCCTGAAACAGATGACGGATTCAGGGTGCAAAATGAGACATATGTATATATAAATGGATAGATAGATAGATAGATAGATAGATAGATAGATAGATCTTTTTTAAAAACCTAGAGAAGAAAATAATTTATTTTGCTTGGCTATGTATAGTTCTTATAATGAGTTTATTTTCCTTTTTTTTTATTCCAGTAGGGTAGGGTGGGAAGTAAAGAAAAAAAGATTATTATTATTATTTTTTTTAATGAGGGAGACAGACAGACTGACTTAGCCAGGGTTATAAAACTGTGCAGAAGTCTTCCTGGCTCTAAGGCCAACTTTCTCTCCATTTCGCCACACTACCTCCACAATGACAATAATGGGATTGTCTGGCACTGAAATCATCAACAGTGAAGAGTATTGGAGAAATAGTAATACAACTCCAAAATGTTTTACTTTCTGATAAAGCTATTTTTTTGAAAATAGGACAGGATAGCCTCAAAACCTGAGAGTTTACAACAGAGTGGATTTTGCAGATAGAATGGTGCAAAGAACAAGTAATTAATAAGTAAGTATTAATCAAGAGCTTACTATTTGCCTTTAGGCAGCTAGGTGAGGGTGGGGTAGTAGAGTACAGGCTTGTAATTGGGAAGACCAGAGTTAAAATTTTACTTTAGATAAGTGCTGGTTGTATGGCCCTGGGCAAGTCACTTAAGCCTGTTTGCCTCAGTTTCTTCAACTCTAAAATGAGTTGAAAAAAGAAATGGCCAAGAAAACCCCAAATGGGTTCATGAAAAATCAGACACAATTGAAACAATGGAACTATTTGCCTTGCCTTTGCTAGATCAGGTGATGGCCATGGGCATTGGGGTAAGGGGTGGAATGACACAAATGTATAACATGGAGTTTACTGTTGAGTTGGGGCTACAAACTCAAAATATGGAACAGAGAATCATGTAATCTTATTATTAGAAGGAATTTCAAAAACCTTCTAATCCAACCTAAATCTGGAGCAGAATCCCTTCTATAACACATTTGACAATTAGTCATCCAACATTTATTTGAAGAGCTCTAGTGAGAGGGAAGCCACTACTCCATGGAATCATTCCTTCTCTTTTTTGGATAGGAAATTTTACATTTTATCCAAGACCAATTTGACTGCTTTACAACCGCTACACATTTTTTTCCCTCATTCTACCTCTTGGCAGAAGCCTAATTTCCCCCTTTCCTCCCCCCTCCCCCCCAGGTAACCCTTCAATTACTGAAAAAACATAGCTATCATTTCACTTTCTCTCTAAGCTTAGCATTTCTACTTTCTTCAGTAGATCTCCATATGGCATGATTTTGAAGAACTTCACTAATGTGGTTACCCCTTTGGACATGCTCCAGATCATCATCAGCAGTTTGCTTCTTAATAAAGCACAAAATCAGATTAGGTATTTTTTTTGTCGATCCATTGTCACTGTATTGACCCACATGGGGCTTGCAATACACTAAAATCTTCCCCTCCCCTTCCCCGCCCCCATGAAAATTGCTATCTAGTTTTAGCTCCTTCATCTTATTCTTGTGAATAGATTTTTTGAAACAATTCCTGGGACTCTTACTGTCCCATTCATCTATATATCTCTCAAAAATGTTTAGCGTTTCTCACATGGTTGGGTAAATGGGATGTAGAATTACTAACTCTAGGGTTTGAAGATGAGGATGCTAAAATCTAGTTCATATTCCTGTCTCTCTCTTTGAGACAGATGGGGTCGGGTTCTGGATGGAAGCCCCTAGAGCTCTGATTGAATCTTCCCACTTGATGAGGCATTTGCCTGAGGCCATAAACCTTTCATTGTAGCTAGGCCCAAACCTTGCCTAGTCCTCCATTGTCTGACCTCTCCAGGTAGCCTTCAGCTATTTCCCACCTTTAATGCCATCATGGGAGTCTGACCTCATCTGACTCCTCCTCAAGACCCTCCCCTCAAGACTCCTCCTTTAGACCACTCCTAAATCCTCCCACAATCTTTCTGTTTGTAAGATCCATCTTATCTCCATGATGGTGCTGAGAATTCAGTCTAGTGCAGACTTACTCTGTCAGATTATTCTGGACCGCTTGTGCAATACAAGAGTCACAGATACTTAGGCTCCTTAAGAGTGTACCCATTATGGTGAATCTTTAATAAACTTTCCTTTACTCCACTGAGAGAAGACTTGAGTCAAATTCATTTGGCAAGACCCAACATGTTAGTATTTTTGGGTCTTGAGCACCCCTAAACTTCAACAAGCCCATCACTGGAAAAGAATACTGCTCAATGTCCTAGTTACACAAAGAGCGTGCTGCCTGCCTGTTGTAAACCTAAGGCCTCTAATGGCAAAGGGAAAACATATGTTCAGACACTTGCTAGTTGTTGTGACCCTGGGAGCTTCACCTTAACTGCTATCAACCTCAGTTTCCTCATCTGTAAAAATCAAGATACCTACCTTCCAATAATGTTATGAAGATCAAATGAGACAAAAATTGTAAAGCTCTGAGCATAGTACCCAGAGCATACTAAGTACTAAATAAATGCTAACTCTGATTATATTGTTATTATTATTATTGTGGTTATTGTAATTGTCTTCTTTAGGTGACAATACTATTTCCCTTGCTGTCTTTCACTACTTCAACATAATGTTTCCTTGCAGATAGCACTGGTCCAAAATCCAACTGATCCAGTCCATGTTGGTGATGAAGCTACTTGGAAACTGTCCCTGTCCTGTAGTCCCTGTGGAAACCATTTTCCTAATAGATATGTTCCCAGTGAAAGCAAGAAGATCCCTAGAAAGAAGGAATTATGTGCTGGGAAAAGCAGTTGAACAAGGCTTGAACAATGGGGGGAGCTGACTTCAAAGGATAGATGAGATTTGCATAGTTAAAAAAAAAACCAGACTGGTCCTTCCATCTGGATGTATGTGTGTGTATACATGTGTGTTCCGGTATGTGTATGTATATCTGGGTGGGGAACAGAGGTGGGGCTTGGGGAGGGGGTCAAGTTCAGTATGCACTAAAGTATCAGGTGAAAAATAGGTCTTTTCTCTGCAAAGAACTCTAAGAAAATAGTCAGGAAAGGACAGAGGGATGCCATATTGTTGAGGAGCTGGAAAGCCAGATAGACAAGTTTAGACTAATGAGCTAGGCAATAAGGAACCATTACAGGCCTTTAAAAAGGTAAGTACCATAATGCAACTTGTGTTTTAGCAAGATAAGAATTGTGGAGGGTTTCAGCCAGAGGAACCTACATATTTGGGACTTTGACTGGAAATTGCCATTGAGAATTTAAGGGTTCTAAAAGCTTCTATTTTGTTTGCCTTGTTTGTATATGAAATTTCCTTTGCAACATTGTGAGTTGCAAGTTTGCAAGAAGCAAGGTGCTATGACAAAGATAAAATCTCAGCTTAACCAAGAAGAGAGGGAACAATTTCACCTGGGGGAGGCCCATTCCCAACATTTCAACTAAGTCCAGGGACCTATGATAGAGCCAGCTTCCCATGAATGTCTACCATCCAAAGTCCTTTTCCATATCTTCCTTGGAGATGCTTTCCCCCCCCCCCCCATTTTCCTGAAGCATGACTGGAACCAACTGCCTTTGCAATGGCAGACCCTCATGCCAGGAATGCTCTCTTGCATTAATTTTGCTTCTTACTTCCCCTGGCTTCCTTAAGGTTCAATCCAAATCCCACTTTGTAGAGGAGACATTCCTGGATTCCCATGATACAAGGTCTTCCCCTATCAAATTAACTCCCAACTACTCCAAATATATCTCATCTTTACCTGGTTATTTGCATGTTTATCTCCCATAATAGACTTTGAACTCCTTGAGGGGTGGGATCATTTTTTCCTTTTTCTATCTAAGTGTTAGCACTTAGCATAGTTCCTAGAATGTTAAGCTTTTAACAAATGCTTTTTAACCAAATGACTGCTTGGTGCCAATGTTGTTTCCTCTTCTCTCCTCTCATATGTAAGAGTAGGGGCTTACAAGCTAAATGAAGGTAAAAAATCCCCCAAAGTATATCTGGGGCTCTTCTTGCCATGAACATGACTAACATACAGATGTTTTTTTGTTTTTAATTTATGGAACAAAACAATCATTTCCATAACATAGTACAATGAAAAAGATGATTGTACATGAAACTGCAAATCTACTATCCACAACTTGCTATTCCTTTCAAATATTCCACAAAGCCATGTAAATTTCTTTTTTCCTTTTTTTCTTCCCCCACCCCTCAGCCCTAGAGATGGATATCATCATATGCAAATAGATATATGTGTAACATTATTCTATACATACTTTTATTTATCAGTTCTTTCTCTGGATGCAGATAGCATCTTTCTTCATATGTTAATTTGGGTATTTATAATAGACAAAATAACTTATTCTCTGAAAGTCATGCTTAAAACAATATAGATTACAGAAAAATAGTTCCACAAACAAGGAAGTTGATATTCCATTTGAACTTTGCGATTAGTCACCTCACATCTAGAATATTATGGACAATTTTCAGGGTTACATATAGGCATAGAATATAATAACAACTAAAATATCAGTTTTAATAGCACTTCACATTTAACAACATTTGAAAGAAACTAAAAGGTACAAATGTGAGGGAGCTAGCTGGTACAGTGACTAAAGTGCTGAACTTGGTACTCAGAAAGATCTGAGTTTGAATCCTGTCTCAGATACTAGTGGTGTGACCCTGGGTACCTCTCAGCCTATGCTTCCTCATCTACCAAGAAATGGGACTAATATTAGTACCCATACCACAAAGTTGTAAAGAGCAAATGAGATAAACTATGTTAAGGGCTATGTAAACTTTAACACATTATGTAAAGACTGGCTATTATTTTTATAATAGGAGACTCTTTAAGTTAATTCTAGAGAAATAGAAGGTATAGAGACATTTGGTTCTTTCATGATGCAAATAGCCCCAAGGTCATTGAGAGAAATATGACACCCATAAGCAAGGGCCAGATGAGTAAATACTGTCCATCTTTGTAGGGCAGATGTTATTCTTATTTTACAGAAGAAGAAATTGAGAATTAGAGACTCTAAGTGACTTACCCAAGGTGATACAACAAGTCAGTGTACTAAGTAGTAAAAACGGGAGAAGACATCTATTCATGTGGGTTGGATGCTCACTATCTGGACTGAATGGAATGGTTTTTAAGGTTAGTTTTGTTAGAAAACTATTTGAAAGACTAGCACAAAGTACTCAAATATTCACATGGACCTATAATTTCATTAATGTACCTGTTTTCTCCAAAGATACAAATAGCAATCCAGATATGCCTGTCCAATCTGAGCTACGCTTGACCATGTGTGCCTATAAACTTGCCACATGGCAGCCACCCAATGTGCTGGTGGCCTCCATCACTTTATTTAAGCATTATGAAGACTCCAGTGGAGCACAAAGGCTGTTCATAACCTATCTTCTTTTTCTGATCAGACATTTATTTGATGATGACCTTTCCTCCAATTCTTTGTAGTTTCTGATCTGTAATGTGTAGTGGGTTTCTCTCTGGTCAGTCAGGTAACATTTATAAAGCACCTACTATGTGCCAGATACTGTGCTAAGTGGTAGAGATAAAAAGATAAACAAATGGCCAGTTTTGCTCTTAAGGGGCCTACATTCTCATGGGGAAGACAATATATAGTCAACTATATATAATCTCTCTCTCTCATATATATATGTATATATTTATATATATATATATATGACACACATAGACATACATACATGCAGATTCTTACAGAAGGTAGGATTTTAACTGAGACTCAAAGAAATCAAAGGAGAGCAGGAGGCAGAGTTGAGGAGGACGTTTATTACAGCTAATGAAAATGCCAAGTCAGGAGATGGAACATTGCATGGGAGAAAGAGCAAGGGGGCCTGTGTCATTGGATGGTAGAGAATACTGAGGGAAATAAGGTAGAAGAAGACTAGAAAAACGGGAAGGGTCATTTTATGAAGGGCTTTGAAAGCCATTAAAAGTTTGTATTTGGTCTTTTAGGTCATTGGTGTGTGCTGAATGGAGGTGGTGGTGATGGTCAGACCTATATTTTAGGAAGCTCACTGACAGCAGAGTGCCAAGCAGCAGGCTATCACAAGTCTAGAAACATCTCTTCAGCCCTTTTGGTGATTTTCCATTTCAATTTCTTTATTACCTTAGTGTTCCATGACATAATCATATAGTCCTACTATACTAATTAGTATATTCTAGATTTGCTTGCTATCAGAATATAAAATATGATAGCAAGAGCTTTATTAGCCCTTTTGAAGTGTCAGGAATAGAAATATGGAGGCAGCATCATATAGTTGACACAATGCTGGACTAATTCAAGAAGACTTGGGATCAAATCTTGTCTCTGACAGTTCTTAGCCATGTGATCCTACTCAAGTATCTTAGCCTCTCTGTGCCATATTCCCTAGGCTTTATCTACTAAGTTAGAAATGGTTATGATATAATTTGTGGAGGGAAGTCCCTCAATGGGAATTCTCCCACACTGCTTAAATCAAAGATCCTTTGCAAATTTGCATATAGTAAGAGTAAATGTCATGGGATAAATGCCTACATACTTAGCACACTCCATAACCTTTAAGAAACAAAACTCTTGCGTCCATTGTTATCAAGTATCAAGTCTGATCTCCTCATCAAATTATTTGGGCACAGACTTTCCTCAACAGAAGCAACTTAACATTATGTGCCACAGGGTAACATGCTTGGATTCTAAAAAGTGTATGTGTTTTCCCCAGCTGGGATAGCATTTGTCCCAGCACCAAAGGTAAATGAAAATATTTTCACTCACCATTTATAATCAAAACCAAAGAAATACTAACTGCTTGTACATGAAATCTGTTTAAGAATATGAAATCATTCCCAGCTGTTAATAGGCATACTCTATTGTTGAAATGTGGCTCAGCCAAAGCACCTGTCTAGCTATGCAGAGGATTGCATTGAAAATGAGAATACACCTGTATGCAATGAGGGGGGGAAATGTATTGAAGAAAAATGTTGTCTCTATCCCAAATTGCTCTAAATGCAAAAATTAGCAAGTTTTGTCTCTTTCCTTTCAGCCTTTTTTTTTTCCTCCATAGATTTCACAAGGACTGAAGTAAAATACCTTCTCTCTCAGATCAAAGTCATTTCGCTTAGGAACTAAGGTTCAGTTTAAAGCACTGTCTGTTAAGTGAAGGTCAATGGTTTATCCATTATAGCACCCAACCCCAAATTATTTTTGCAATTAATTATATTTATATCTGTTTTTATAGTGTAAAAGAATAAAGAAGTGACAGTCAGCAGTTTCAAGAAATACAAGTTAAAGGTGTCCTATCATTTAAAATGATATATCGAGTTGGAAAGGAAACTTAAAAGCTGGCATATGCAATCTAAAATTAAATACAGATTTTGAATTTCAGGCTGTGAAGCTAAAAAGATCAAAGGAAACTCTTTACAGTTCTTTGGAATTTGGTATAATACTTCCCGGGAGGTCATTTACTCCCATAATTTAGTCTGACTTATTTTGGCTTCAGATCCATTAAAAGGATGTAGCAAAAAGAGGGCCTCTCTTTACTTTAATTTTTAACAGCAACCTGTCAGTAAAAAAGAAAGGTGACTGGAAGAGGATCATATACTGGAGTACTAATAGCTTTCAAATCTTTTGATTTTTCAAGCCTGATAGGGAGAGAAACTTATCTGGAAATGTCTGTATTTTAACCCATTCCAGACAATGGGCAAAACCAGCAATTCTCTAGGTGTGGTCCATAGATTCCTAGAGGACTTGGGACCAGATTAAGGGATCTTCAAGGTCAAAACTAATTTCATAATGATACTAAGATAGTATTTGCCTATTAAAATACTCCTCCCTTTTCCAACTACACATCTATATGAAGCTGAATTTTCTTCAAATATTTCAACGAGAACATATCACAATAGACAATGAAGTAGATATGAGAATCCATCTGAATGTTAATGTCAGATAGTAAAGAGATTTGCAAATATATGTGAAGTGATGTACTAATTTTTTAATATTTTGAAAAATATAGTTATTTTCATAAAATATGCTATTTATGTAATGGGCTTATTTGGTGGTGTTTTAAATGAATACATATTTTTAAAATTTATCAGTTTTAATTTCTAATATGGTAGATATTGATAGATAAAGCTTATATAAACCAAAGTTTCTTGTCAGAAGCTCAAGAATTATTTTAACTATAAAAGGGATCCAAAACCAAAAAGTTTGACAACAGCTGGGCTAAACTATGCATTGAGATGTAGGCATCTTGACTTCTCACTTCAGATGTGACTGATTGCTCATCAAAACCCTCAGGGATAATCTTCAACAAATAATTAGACCCTTAAGAGAACTCAACTTCTTGCTAATGGTGAAGCCTCCTAAATCTAATGGATCTGTTAGAGTTTTATACTTTTACTGGCTTATGTCATTCATATTTCTTAGTACTTGGCTTTTGAATACAAAACAAAAAAGAGTGAATGCTTTCTAAACCTTGAGAAGAAGCAAGAGCCCTCTGTGAAATTTGTAAGAATACATATTCCAGTTGGGGGCTGTTTTATGTAGTGGAGTAAGGAACCATTTGACAACTTTAATTACTCATATAACTGTGAGCTTTCATCTTTTTCTCGAAACCAGTTTTTAAATGAGTCCAGTGATGATAACAAGCTTCCAAGAAGGAGAGAGGGAGACAAGTGGAAAGATCAGTGGACAAAAAGTCAGGATAACTAGATAACTTATGGCCATTGATAAAAACTCTCCTGTTTGATTTTTAAAATCTTTCACAGCCTGGTCCTAACTGATCTTTGCCACCTTCTACTGGCTAGTCATACTAACTCCCTATCTTTGTCACCTTAAGATCTGGAGAACTTTCACTCTGGTTTATGTCTTTGTATTCAAAGACTAAGTGTAAATGGGACAGTTAGATAGCATTGGATAAAATACCTGGCCTGGAGTCAGGATGACTTCAGTTCAAATCCAGCCTCAGATACTGATTAACTGTGTGACCCTGGGCAAGTCACAATCTCTATTTACCTCAGTTTTTTCTTTGGGAAGCAAAACAATGAGGATAAAAATAGAACCTACTTCCCAGGGTTGTTGTGAGGATCAAATGAGATAATAATTGTAAAGTGCTTAGCACAGTGCAAAGAGCTGTATGTGTCCACTATTATTATTAACTATCATCAAAGGAATTTGAATGACACAAACTAGAAAAGGAGCATAAAACACTACTTAGATTGTTTGTTGTGAGTCTCATTATTTGTGTGAATTTTATTCCTGATTTATGAGACTCTTACTTTTTTTTTGTTTGTTGGTTTTACTTTTTTGGAGGGGGGAAGGCAGGGCAATTGGGTTTAAGTGACTTTCCCTAGGTCACATGGTTAGTGTCAAATGTTTCAGACTGGAGTTGAACTCAAGTCCTCCTGACTCCAGATCCAGTGCTCTATTCACTGCACCACCTAGCTGCCCCCAAATTTAGCACTGGATATTGATTCAACCATTCTGTTTTTTTCTGTTTTTTTTTTTTTAACCTTTTTTGGGTGTTTGCTTGCTTTTTTACCTTTTCCTTCACATGGGATATTCTATCTCTAGTCTTTGTCTTTGCACAGTGTCTCCCCTGTTCCTGGAATGCACTCCTTCATCTTTAGTCCTTCTTTCTTTCAAAACTTGAGTGCCACCCACTATGTAAAGCCTTTACTGCTCCTGCTCCTGTCAGCTGCTAGTTAGCTGACTTCCCCCATCACTTTGTATTGGTTTTGTGTTTTTACCTCTATATGTACATTTGGTTCTTCTAATAGACTAAGCTCTGTGAGGAAAGGACTTTAATTTTTTTTCTTGTCCCTGATACATTGCAAGAAATTAATAAATGCTTATAAATTAATTGATTGCTTAATTCATTATGGACAAGTTTTCCCTCGCTCTCCCCCCACCCAATATATTAACTTAAAAAATCATGATGGCATTTGTTTCTTTTCAACTCTAACATTCTGTCCATCATTCCCAAAAAACATTTCATGTGACTAAGTCATAGTTTAATTTCAAATGAATGTATATTACAATACCAGGTATGTCATACAAGCATGTACAATACAAACACTAGCATAGTAAATAAAAAATGAAATGCAAGACAAGAGATAAATAAATGACTCCATGATATTTTCTCTGGAATTATTATTATGGTTCATCCCAAATTACACAGACAAGTACTCAATTCTTTCCTTTGTTTTGGCTGTATAAAACTATCCATAGTATTTGTTTGTCTGGATTTGGATGGCTCAGACAAGTTTTTTGATAATTTTTTTAAGTTCAATCAATTCACTACCTACTCTATTGCCAATGATGTGGAAAACACTCGACGAGACAGAAGGTAAATATGTATCCCTATAGATTGCCTTCATATATGCTTAATAATAGTCACTGAAAAGATTTCTCAATTTATAGATATCAATAAATTTCCTTTACTGGCTGGTTCAGCAATTGTTATTATTGTTTTGTTATTACTACTATTGACTTGGAAAATGCATTAATTATAATCCCATTAGAGCAAGGATTATTAGTCTAAAGTCTGTGTACTTTGTAGAAAAAAAAATATTTCAGGATAACTGGTTTTCTTTGTAGCTATATGTATTTTATTTTATGTATTTAAAAACATTCTTAAAACAATTTATAAGCTTCCCTATATTGTGGATGGTTCACAATACCAAAAAAGTCAACAATTCCTTTACTAGAGGTGTGCTCAATTATAATTTGAAATCCTCAGAATTGTTTAATCCCTGCTGCTTAACCTTTCTCAATTTATAAGTCTTCTCACATATCTCTTAGCTAACTCCATAAGGCTCTTCAAAAATTACACCCCAAGCTCAAGGTATTCTTTGGGTCAACATCTACTCATATCCATAGCTCACAAACCCCCATCTAGTATTCTCCTTTATCAGACCAAATCACATTAAGCAAAAGGCATTTAGTTAAATTGAATGGTCAAATTAATTACAGGAAATCTCTTGCTACATATACAAGGACAGCACCTCCGAGAGATTTCCATCTACTTTTAGGAGAAAGAACACTCTTACAGAGATAATTTATTTTTCTAGAATTGTTCTAGAATACGCTAGAATATCTCTATGCCTCTGTAGCTACTGTTGGATTGTGTTTCTACTGAGCTTCTGCCATCAGTTCCTTCTCTGCCAGTTCTTTGGCAAGTGATTCCATGCCTTGGGCTATTTTAGTTTTTAGGTTTTTTTGTTGTTGTTGTTTTGTTTTTGTTTTTTGGAGGCAGAACTATAGCCATAACCAATCAACACAGAGAGCCCCTTAAGTTAAGTCTGGCTTCTGATAACTCACTGTCCTTCTATGGGATCTCCACCAGACCTATTTGATATTTAGGTTGTTATGAATAAATTCCTTTCAATACCCATCATACCCTGGACAGATAATACTAGGACTATACAAATTATTCTGGAGCTTCACCTAAAAGTACTAGAGAGCTAAGGTGGAGCTATAGAAGTATTTGCTCTGCATTCTTATAGCTACACTCACACACACGTATGTACATATGTCCACATTTAAATCATAAAATTCTTTTTGTTTTCCATATTAGAATGTAAATTTAACAAAAATAAGAAGTTTTAAACTATTCGTACTTGTAATTTCCACACCTAATGCAATGTCTGGCACATATTAGGTTCTTAATAAATATTTACTGATTGATTAAGCATGGTGAGATAATCCAAATGTTCTTGTCTCATGGCTGAACAGTGGTAATTCTTTACCTAAGGTCCCCACCTTGAAATGAGACTCAACAACCTGACTGAAGAAAATAACACCTTAAAAATAGACTAACTCAAATGGCAAAAGAGGCTCAAAAAACAAATGAGAAGAAGAATGCCTTGAGAAGTCAAATTTGCCAGATGGAAAAAGAATCTCAAAAGCTCACTGAAGAGAATCATTCCTTCAGAATTAGATTGGAGCAAATGGAAGCTAGTGACTTTATGAGAAATCAAGATACTATTAAACAGATCCAAACAAATGAAAAAATAGAAGGCAATGTGAAATATCTAATTGAAAAAAACACTGACCTGGGAAATAGATCCAGGGGAGATAATTTAAAAATTATTGGACTATCTGAAAGCCACGATCAAAAAAAAAAAAAGAACCTAGAACTCATCCTTCAAGAAATTCTCAAGGAAAATTGCCCTCATGTTTTAGAACCTGAGGGCAAAATCGAGGTTGAAAGAATCCACCAATTACCTCCTGAAAAAGATCCCAAAAAGAAAACTCCTAGGAATATTATAGCCAGCTTCTGGAGTTCCCAGATCAAGGAGAAAATATTACAAGGAGCCAAAAATAAACAATTTGAATATTGTGGAAACACAATCAGGATAACACAGAATCTAGCAGCTTCTATATTGGGGAAGCAAAGGGCTTGGAATATGATATTCCTGAGGTTGAAGGAGCTGGCATTAAAACCAAGAATCATCTACCTAGCAAAACTGAGTATAATGTTTCAGGGGAAAATATGGTCATTCAATGAAACAGAGGACTTTCAAGCATTCTTGATGAAAAAACCTTAGCTGAATAGAAATTTTTTCATTCAGATACAAGAAGCAAGAGAAGCATGAGAAGGTAAATAGGGGGAAAAAATCATAAGGAACTTATCAAACTATTTACATTCCCATATAACATATGGAAAAACGATAATTGTAACTTATTAAACTGTTCTCAGTATGAGAATAGTTGAAAGGAATATAAATGCATATATATATGTATACATATATATGTCTATATAGGATATATGGGTTTATGAATACATATGTGAGGGTGTGTATATATGTTTACAGGTATACATAGACAGAGGGCACAGGACCAATTGAATAGGAAGGGATTATACTTAAAAGGTGAAATTGAGAGGTGAGAGAGGAATATAATGAGAGGAGATGGGGAGAGACAGAATGGAGTAAATTATCTCATATAGAAGAGGCAAGGGAAAACTGTTACAATGGAGGGGAAGAACAGGAAGGCAAAAGGGAATAGGTCAACCTTACTCTCATTGAATATGGTTTAGGGAGGGAATGACATACACACTAAATAGGGTATCTCGCCCTATAGGAGAGTAGGGGGAATTCCTAGGAATTTTCTTTTTGGGATCTTTTTTTAGGAGGTAATCATTTTGCCCTCTGTTTCTAAAATATCAGGGCAGTTTTCCTTGAGAATTTCTTGAAGGATGATTTCGAGGTTCTTTAAAAAGAAGCCTTTTTTTCTTTATTAGTTTGTTTGTTTACTTTTATTTTATAAGATTCAATTCCACAATCCCTTGAATTTAAAATGTCTCCCCCCTTACTCTCCCCCCCCCCACTAGGTTCTTTTTTTGATCATGGCTTTAAGGTAGTCCAATAATTTTTATGTTATCTCTCCTGGATCTATTTTACAGGTCAGTGGTTTTTCCCTGTTTGAATATTTCACATTGCCTTCTATTTTTTCATTTGTTTGGATCTATTTAATAGCATCTTGATTTCTCAAAAAGTCATTAGCTTCTATTTGCTCCAATCTAATTCTTTTTTTTTTTTTTAAAGTAATTGGGGTTAAGTAACTTGCTCAAGGTTATAGGGCCAGTTATTTCTGGATGTGGTGCTAAGTATCTGAGCCTGGATTTGATCCCCAGGTCATCCTGACACTGGAGCTGCTGCTCTTACTCACTGAGCCACCTGGCCACCCCTTCCAATCTAGTTCTGAAGGAATGATTCTCTTCAGTGAGCTTTTGAAATTCTTTTTCCATCTGGCAAATTCAGCTTTTTAAGGCATTCTTCTCCTCATTGGCTTTTTAGACCTCTTTTGCCACTTGAGTTAGTGTATTTTTAAGGTATTATTTTCTTCAACCAGATTGTTGGCTCACTTTTCATGATTTTCTTGCATCATTCTCATTTCTCTTCCCAATTTTTCCTCCACTTTTCTTATTTACTTTTAATCCTTCTTGAGCTCCTACATGGCCTGTAACCAGTTTCTTGGAAGCTTTTGGTGCAGGAGTTCTGACTTTGCTGTTTTTCTACTGTTCCATGCTTTGATCCTTTCTGTCCCCCCAAAAAGAATCTAAGATTTGCCTGCTATGCTTGCTTTGCTTCCTTTGCTTTCTCATGTTTCAATTACTTGACTTTTGAGCTCTTTGCCACAGTAGAACTCTGCTTCCAGAGAGGAGAGCTTTGTCCCAAATTGCTGGGGTTTTTGCAGCTGCTGGAGCTATTAGCTGGGTGGCCTCTTCACAACTTCCACAAACTGGCTCACTGGTCACACATCCCAGGTCCTCCACCCAAGCCAGCGATCCAGATCCAAGCAAGTTAAGGCAAGAGCAATTACCCTCAGAATAGTTGCTTCGTCCCCCTACAATCTGCAGGCCAGGAGCTCTGAAGCAGCCACGTGGAGGTGGCTGTAGGGCCGCAGCACCTCTGCAGCTTCTTTCCTTCTCACCCCAGAGTTACTTCCTGGACTTTGCTCTTAGTCCCCCTCTTCCCACAAAATTCCACACTGACTTTTACTTTGTTTTTGGCATTTATAGGTTGATAATTCTGGAAACCGCTATAGCTGCTGGTGGTCCACTCTCCCAAAGTCTGCTACAGCCCCTGCTGGTCAGGGTCACCCTGAGGCTAAAATTGCAGGCTCAAGCAGGGCTGGGCTTGGCTCCTAGCAACTGAGATAAACCCTTTCTGCCAGCCTGCCAAGCTGCCTTCAGTGGGAAATTTGTTTCTCTCTGTCACTTTGTAGATTCTGTAGTTCTAAAATTTGTTTAGCGTCATATTTTATAGGTGTTTGAGGTGGTAATGGGGGAAGCTTATGGAGTTTTCCTGCTTATATGCTGCCATCTTGGCTTCCCCCCTGTATTACTATTTCTTTTCTGTCAAAAAAAAAAAAACAAGGAAACAAGAAAATAGAAAAGATCAGCAGGTATTCTTAGATATTTACTAATAATATACATTCATGTGTATACATAATAAAAACTGAGTAATCATTGGGGATAAAATTAAATGATACCTCTCTCCTGAAAGAAGTCCTAACATCTGCTGAGTGATTTTTTTAAAAAAGCTTTTATTTATTCATCTTAGAGAAGGTGATGTATTCTGTTATGCTGGAACTAAATTCACAATGAAGTCAATTGAACAGTGCTCACAAAAGTAATTTAAATATTGTATTGACCAGTTTTGAACTAAGAGTTGCTGAGTTTTTCTTGATTCAAAGAGCTGGGCCATAATGTGTCTGGAGAAGGAAATGGCAAGACACTCCAGTATCTTTGCTAAGAAAACCCCAGATGGGGTCACAAAGAGTCAGACATGACTGAAATGACTGAACAATAAAAATGATGTGTCTTGCTCTCAAACCAATAATAAAAGTTTATTAAATGACTATCATGTGTTTACAGGCAACATAGGACAGTGGATGGAGAGTTAGCCTCAGAATCAGGAACCTAATTTTAGTCCCACCTCTGCCACATACAACCTGTGTGATGTTTGACAAGTCATTTAACCTCTCTGTGACTCTCCAGGACTAGGAATTGCAGAGTGACTCCTGATTTGCTGTGGTACAGGGAGTTTCCTCATCAAGAATCCCTTACACCAATAAAATCAAAGATCCAATTCCATCCCATCCATATGTACAGTGCTGTGTTATGCATTGTGGAGAATACAAAGCTTACAGAAGACTGTGTCAGGAGATGTGCCCTATATGAGAATAAAAATAAAACAAAGTAATACATGAGAAGTACTGAAAAATGTTCTGAGTGATGTCTGGGTGGAGAAGAAGTGTTTTTACTACCTAAGGATATCAGTGTAAGCTTCATGAAGGAGGTAACAATATCTGAACTGACTTTAAGGAGTATTTAATAGTCAAAGAAAGGAGCAAAAATAATTTTAGGTAAAGGGAATATTGTATGAGCAAAGGTATGGAGAAGAATGTTTAGTAAACAGTACTTCTGTTGGGCTAAAACAGAGAGGACCTGGAAACAAGTATTTCAACATTAAATACAAAATCATTCAGGTGATGTTTGGCTTCCTGAGAAAAACTGGGATTGCTTTGCAAATCTCTTATAACTTTAGACCCGAAAATGGATGCCTGGATATGGAGGCATATAGGACGCTATGAGAAGGATACAATCTTGTTCCTTAGGACTGTACTTGAAGTGGAGGAATGAATTGTGCAATATCCTCCAAAAAGCAGTCCAAAGCTTCTTTTTTTAATCCATAACCATTCTTAAAAATATAATTTTCAGGATGATACAGAACAGATATTTTAGCTCCCTATATCCCTGCTCCTTTCTCCTCTATCTGAGGAACATCCATTATACTCATTGTTACTTTTTGCTATGTAACTTTGTTTTGTTTTTTGAACATTGGTTTTTATCGTCCCTTTCTAAGGGTAAAAGATAAAAAATACTTTTCTGATCAAAGTGGTGATATGATCCCACAATTTCCTTTGAATTGTAGATTCAGTCAATTCAGATAAGAGACAGGACTATGTGATACTGTGTGGGAAATTCTAAATCTTCATCACAATTAGCCTGAGACTTAACCTCAATTCTAGGTTGGCTCCTCCCTATTTGCAATGAGGCAGAACTCTCCCTGTTGGAGATCAATTCCTGCAGAAGCTGCTGGAACTCTGCTTCAGTAGTGACTCCTCAAAACAGCTCCCCTTATATTGTTCTCCTTTTATTAGAAATGGGAAGTAAAAGGCCCAGATGGAAGCACAGCAGGAAAATATACATGCATGCACACATAATACATATACATACATGTATATCTATACATACACATATACACATATATGTATATATTTGTAATATATATGCATATATTACAAATAAAATGAGCTGACATTGGCCTCATTCAGAAGATGAGTTACAAGTGCATGAAAGTGAATTGTACCCTGATTTTGATATAGTCTTGCAGGCTATAGTAGCTAATCTTTTCCCCTTCTGGATTCAAGTGATCAAATCACTCCCAAATCTTCAGGAAATGAAAAGATAGTTCATTAATCATCCTCTGCATATGCCACTTCAATATTTCATTCAACATTGATAGAAGATTATTATGGGTGATATTATCAAAAGACGCTGCTACAATTATACTCAGTGGGCCATGTGTAAAATATGAAAGTACCTCATCTCTGTGGGTAGTATGCAAGTTTCAGTTGTTAGGTGAAGAATGAATGTTAAACTTGATTCTTCTAGCTAGTCAATCAAAAACATTTACCAAGTATCTTCAATATGCAGAGAGCTGCTGTATTGCTATAACCTAAGCTATCCTTGGTTGGAAGTCATTCCTTGGAAACTTCATTCATTAATTCTTTTAGACCTGGGTGAAATAAAGAAATAGTAACTTCCTAATATTCTGAAGTAGTAACTTTCTAATATTCTCATCACAGGATGCTATATTTAGAGCTGGAAGGGACTTAAGAGGCCATCTAAAACAATGCTTTAATTTTATAGATGAGGAGACTGAAACTCAGAGATATTAACTGACTTGCTCAGGGGGTCACACAGCTAGCATCTGAGGCAGGATGCAAAAGGGAGTCTTCATATCACATTGCTTTTAGTAGTCTAGTAGTTTAATGGCTTTAATGTAACTCTGAAGGGGTGGCTAGGTGGCACAGTGAATAGAGCACTGGCCCTGGAGTCAGGAGGACCTGAGTTCAAATCAGGCCTCAGACACTTAACACAAAATTAGCCATGTGACCTTGGACGAGTCACTTAACCCCAATTGCCCTCCAAAAAGGAAAAAAAAAGAAAAATGTAACTGAAATCCCAAAGAGTTGCAATTTAGGAAGTGTAGGCTCTAGTCCAGGGGTTCTTAACTTCTTTTTTCATGTCATGGGCACCTTTGGCAATCTGGTGAAGCCTATGGATCTCTTCTCAGAATAATGTTTTAAAATGCATGAAATTAACCAACTATATTGAAATGCAGTTATCAAGATATTTTAGAAACAAACGATTTCATAGGCACCAGGTTGAGAACCTCTGCTCTGGACCAACCTGGCTTATCCTGACCTCCACCTCAGAGAAATCCCAATTTCCTTCAATGTTCTATCTATTGCATGCCTTCTTTACTGATTCTCCCAGTTATCAGTGTTCTCTTCCCTCTTGAAAATATTTTATACAAGTTTCAAATTTATTTACATGCGTTAAGTGTTGCGATTTCTGTTCACTTTGCCTTCAGTAGAATGTAAGCACCTTGAGGACAGGGAATATTTTCTCTTAGTCATCTTGTCACCAGTCCATAGCACAATGTTTACTCACTGTGTGGTTTAGTTGTGTCTGACTCCTTGTGAGCCAATTTGTTTTTTTGTTTTATTTTTCTTTTGGGGGGGGGGTGATTGAGTGGTTTGCCAGTTCCTTCTCCAGCTCTTTTTACAAATGAGGAAACTGAGGCAAACAGAGTTAAGGACTTGCCCAGGGTCATGCAACTAATACATGTCTGAAGTCATATTTGAACACAAGAAGATGAATCTTTTTGACTTCAGACCTGGCACTCAATCTACTCCTCCTCCACTTAGCTTTCCTGTGTGCCCTGAACACAGTAGGTGATAAGTAAATATTTGTCAAATTGAATTATTTGCAGAAAAAAGGAGGCATTTTGTTCGCTACTTTTGGTATACATCTTACCCCATTTTAGATTGATGTGGTGGTATGACACTGCATTAATATGGCATCTTTCCTTTAGAGGTATTTCACATAAGGAAAACGCTCTTTACAATAATGTGTTTGTCATTTACTAAAACATTTTGACTAGTTTATGTAAATCTTTCCTTGAGAGCCAAGAGTTATACTGGAAAAGCTACTGTAAAACTTGAGGTATTGGGGCATCAATGATGTTAGGATCAAACTAAAAGTGTCCTGTAGAAAGTTATCTCCATCATGGTAAAGTTATACCAAGGCTATGTCTTCTCCTGGTTTTGTTTTATTATATATTTGGCAAATATTGGGCACCAGAAGAAGCACAGGAATTACTAATATCAGCTAGAGCCTCAAGGTTATAGTGGATATATTTCCCAGACAGGTGCTAACAGCACAATCCACACTACAGTAAAACATTACCCTTTAGCTTTCACATTTGATAAACTTGTTAGTAAGTATGGCGGTTGGGGGCATACATTTTGAGGGAGATTGCAATGTTTTTTTTTTTCCCTAAAATATCCTGGGAACCACGTGATCTCTAAGAGGCATGGGGGTACATAAACATTCTAAGCCTGACAAAATTTCAAAGTCAAGGTTATAGCAGAAGTTTGTGATGTGGTGAAATGAAATTCTTGCCAGAAGGATACATGTAGGCTCTGTGTTCTGTAGTTAAAGAGAGACAGACACAGAAGAGAAAAGCCCACCCCTGGATGTTCATGTCAAGGCTAAACCATTGACAAAGTACAGTAATGAAGATACAAGTGGAGGAATGACTTCAGCAGTTCATGATATACGGAGTTGAAATTAGTGCTCACCCTACTTGGTGTTAACGCTACATGTCTGAGACGGTCTCATTGAACCTAGAAACAGTAAAAGAGAAATTGACCTTCACATAATTATGTAGAAAGACTATATCCCTTATATATAGTGTTTGTATTTCAAATCAATTGTTGTGATCTACTTGAATTAACTGTAGTATTTTATAGATTTATGCAAAAACTAGACATACAAATGTTTCCTTGAAAAAGCTGAATCTTGCAGTGCTAAAACAAATTCTCCAGTCCTTTGTATATCCTCCCCTCCCTCCACTAGCCGTCTAAAATGTATTTAGAGACGTGGCAAAGCTATTTAAAATGAATAGAGTAGACTATGATGGAAAGACAAAATTATCAATAATATATTTTAAAATTATGGAATAAAATTTGAAAAGTAATAACTAGAAAGACAAATAGAATAACATTTCTAAGAAAAATGATACATGAATATTGAGTAAAAATGCAAATTAGTGTAAGGAGAATACTTAACACTTGAACAGATATCAGTTAGAAATGTGTGAAAGGAGTGGACACAGTAGGCCAAACCCTTGGTCCATCCTATCCAGCAATCTGTTGCTAATAGACTTTATAGTATGTACTGCTAGAGGAAATTTTCACATGTCATGTAATCAATTAAACAACAAATATTTATTAAACATTTACTATGTGCCAGGTATTTTGTCACATACTATCAATACAAAGACAAAAGTGAAACAGTCCCTTTCTTCAAAGAAATGTAGACCTTAAAGATAAACAATAGCCTAGAGCTGCCTTTAATAGACATTTGTTATTATGTTATTATTAGATCTATATTAATCTTTTTTGAATTCATGTATATTTCCTTCCTGTAGTGTTTTGGGAGAGTTATGTTTATATCTTGCTGTGTAAAGTAGTCTTAAACTACTCAACTCCTAAACTCAACTTACTTAGTTTTCAAAAAAAATTATCCCCTCATCCCAGTATTTTAGAATTTTTTGAATAAGTCAATCTTCACTTTACCCATCCAAGTCATAATCTGATAAATTTCAAATATCTGCCTTATTAGGCTTAAGATTTTTGGATTGAAGAGCCTGTAGCAGCAAGCACCCCAAGCTAGTCCTCAGGGTTTGCTGCCAATACAGGTTCTTGGATCTGCTTTTATATAGGAAAGCAACTCAAAATGGGTTAACAATCTTACTTTAATCAGTCAAATATGTATCATTTACCTCGTTCAGGGGAAGAGGTCAGCACCCTGAACTTCAGAATATACAGACAGAATTATCAAGACAGAGAAACAGATCTAGTAGACAGATTTCCAAACTGTCCAACCATTACATCCATACCCAATCAACATCTGGGTTTCAACATCTGGGTTTTTCAAAGCCGGGGGACTCTGGACAACGGCTTCTCAGAATCCAGATCAAATCACAGAACACTTCTCAAAGTGAGCCCCAAAACAAAGCTACACATCAGGGCTTATATAGCCTTCTCCTGGCTCAGAGAATGTAACAACCTTTTGGACCCACTGGCCAATCAAAAAGTATCTACTGAAAAACAAGCCTCCTACCCCAGGCTCCAGGTGCACTTTAGCCTAGGGGCAGGGAAGATCTTTAAATTTACATTCCCATTACAGAGCCCAAGTTTTTTTTTTTTTCCCCCTCTTATGGTAGCTTCTGTAACCCTTCAATAATTTTAGTTGCTCTTCCCTGGACTTCATTGAGTACAACTAAATTACTCTTGAAGTACATGGTATAGGAGAAAGAATATTGCATGTAAAATGAGTTATTATTATGGTTGATCAGTCGTTTTTCAGCTGTATCCCCCCATTTGGGATCTTATTGGCAAAGATAATGGAGAGTTTTGCCATTTCCTTCTCCAGCTCATTTTGCAGATGTGGAAACTGAGGTAAATAGTGTTAAGTGATTTTCCCAGAGTTGCACAGCCAATAAATGCCTGCAGCCAGATTTGAATCCAGGAAGAAGTCCAGGTCTGAAACTCTAACCATTGTCCCACTTAGTTTCCATTTTAAAGTGAGATAACTTGACTTTGAATCCGATCATTACTATTTAACAGTTGTTTGACCTTGTATAAGTTAGTTACTTACATTTTCTGTGCCTGAATTCCCTCATCTTTAAAACAAAGAGGTTAGATTTGATGATCTCTAAGACCTTTTCAACCTCAAAATGCTACTACCTCCTCCAGATGGTCTTGAGTAAGTAAATTATTCTTTCAGCATCTTGGTTTCCTCCTGGGTTAGATTAGATGCTCTGACATGGGATCCTAGATCTAAAGTGAAAAGGGAATTTAGTGATGTTATATGACTTGTCTAAGGTCAAATAGGCACTAACTGGTCAAGACAGGATTTGAATCCAGATGGGTGCCCTGACTACTCTAGGATGATTGCTTTTTCCCCTATACTATGAATCCTATCACTGGATTTCACATAGTGCTCTAGTTATGGAACACTATAGCTTTAAATATTTTTACATAACTTTATACTTTAGATTTTAGTAACTTAAAGATTTGTGATTATGTAGATATGAGTATTTTCTCAAATAATGTGGTTCACAATCACTTTACAACTTGGTCACGACTTTCTATGATCAGATCATTGCATGACCAACCTAGTGATAATACTCTCTGAATTTAGCCAAACTGTTCACTGAACAGAGACATAAAGTCTATTAATCAGTTAATCAGCATGGTATTATTAAGTACTTAATATTGCCACACATTGTGCAAAGCTTTTCTATATCAATAAAACCTGCTAGACCTTTTGCTCCTCTAGCTTAGTCTTCAACAACCAAGAATCATTTCTACACAGCACTGAAGAGAACTTTTGTGGAGATAGTTTCACATAGGGCCAGAGTGATACTTTTAATTTTTTTTCAATAATTTTTTTGATTCCTAATATTTTCTTGGACCTTTTTTGGTCACCACAGGACATTGGAAAGATGTACTTGATAAACAACAGTCTTGTTGAACCCAGAAATATATTTTCTCCCAGATATTTTTCCTGATCATGTCTGAGATAGCACAGAGGTCTTTTTTTTTTAATGCACACTTTGAACTTTTTTTTTTCAATTCTCTACAAATGGAACTCAATTGTCATGCTTCTGCCCATTTATCTTATCTCTGCCAGCTTGGTTCTTCACTTAATAGAAAAGTTTAGAGTCATTGAAAACTTGCAGATTTCTCTTTTCACTCTATTGCAGAGTATTTATAAAAATGTTAAATAAAACTGACCCTATCCCAATCCATTATGAATTCTGAATTTTATATTTCTCCACCTTACCCTTTATTTCTAAGAGTGTTTTCTATCCATGGCAAAATAGTATGGCAATCTCCCACGATGACAAAGATTTTCAAAAAAGTCTTTGGTGTAGAACCTTGTCAAAGATTCTTTGAAGATGATATAGACTACATCTACTGCTCTACCATAGATGGATATATATTAACTTATTAAATTTATTTGGAGGGGGAAAGCAAGGAAATTGTGGTTAAGTGACTTGCCCAAGGTCACATAGCTAGCTAAGTTTTAAGCATCTGAGACTAGATTTGAACTCAAATCCTCCTGACTCCAGGGCTGGTGCTCTATTCACTGCACCACCTAACTGCCTGCCCTTGGATATTTACTTAAGGCTACTAGACACGTAACCAGTACTCCTAGGTTAGAGTTCCATCTCTTCTACTTATAAACTGCATGACCTTGAATAAGTCACAGCCTCTGTAAGACTTGGTTTTCTCATTTTATCTGTAAAATGACTGGGTTGGATTACCTAAACTCTAAGGACTTTTTTTTTAACCCCTAGTAACCTATAAATCTATGCCCCACAGGCCACATTACTCACCTGCTCTTTTCTTTCTTGACTTCTCCCAAACAGAGTTCTGCTAGATTAGTCAGGCAGTGGTGTCTCATTATAGAAACCAGGTTGCTCTCCTCAACATGTATAAATGAAATTTTTAGTGTTCTCTTATCAAAGATTTCCCAAACATGTTCTGCATAGCAGTAAACATTCATTCATCTGATATTTATCACCTTCTAAAGTGTACTTAAATATATAACTATGGCAATTTTTAAAGTCTTTCTTGCACTCAAAGTTTACATTTGCAATTTAGCAGTCCTCTTTTTTTTTTTTTTAAAGTAATTGGAGTCAAGTAACTTGCTCAAGGTTACACAGCCAGTTATTTCTGGGTGTGGTGCTAAGTATCAGAGCCCGGACTTGATCTCAGGTCATCCCGATTCTGGGGCCGGTGCTCTTACTCACTGTGCTACCTGGCTGGCCCTAGCAGTCCTCTTATGAACAGATTTTTTTTTTTTTTGAGCGAGGCATGGTCAACAGTTTCCAAACTTTATCCTTGTTCTTCTTCACTCAAATCTGAATGCCATCTAGTTGCAGTGCTTCTAATACATTTACTTTGTCCACTTGGCTTATGACTTCCTATATACTGGACATTATTTGATCCAGCATTTCAAACCCATCTATTTCAAGTACAATTTGGCAGAAAGAACTGTGTTGCTACTCTTTTCAGTAAATACTAAAAGATTAACTTCATCATGTATAACAGTTCACATAGAAATGCAGAAAATACTATATCATACTGAAGGTTCACTCATTCAAGTACACTTTTAAAAATAGTGAAATCAAGGAATTTTCTTTGGAAAAATGCTTTCTAAGGTGGCAACCTGAATAGTTGCATCCCAAACACCTCTATCTTCCCTAATTCCTACCTATATGACTTTTTAAAAAATTATTATTTTTAACATTAATTTTTATAATATTATTTAAATTATCAGTATAATAGTGATTTCTGATTACAAAGCATTCTTCACAGCTGGAAAAACTTGTACAATGGATTTTTGTTCTACCTTTTACATTTAAAAATTTAGGATGTTTTGGAATCTACCTTTGGAAGTCCTCTTCTGGAAAAATTAAAGCTGAATTTGACTGACTTATACCACAACATGTATTACACAAATATTAAGGGTGAAGTTGGAGAATGTAAAGATTTTACTTAATGCTACTTACTTGAAGGGCTGTTGGGTTCTTTGACCAATTTTGACACTATATATTCTGGCTCTGAATTAATTCAGCTAATTAATTCAGTTCACTGAATTATTTCATGGGATAATGTTATTTCGGGTGCTTACATTTTGTGTGGAAACATTCTTTAGATGTTGGTGAATTGAAATGTTTTAACACAGGATTACATAGTATTGGATCTCCCTTCCAGCTCTCTATTCCCTTCACCAATATTCATCATTTTCCAAATTTATTAGAGTATCACTCCTTCAAGGCAGGAGTGGGGTTCTTAAATTGATCTATGCAGTTTCTCTAAAACATATTGTGAATTTAAGAAAAAATAATAATGCTAATTATTATAATGTTTTATACCTGAATTTGAGCTTCAGATTTTCCTCTTTCTATCATAGAATTGGAAAATAAATTTTAATTTAATTGGGGGTGGGGGAGACCTAGGCCTTTACATGCAAGATCTTCCCAATTTATTCTGTCACCAGGTATACCACAATGCAATTACACCTTTATTAAGAAATGAAATGAAAACCAACAGCATTTAATTTTAATTTCCTCAGATAGTTACCATATTGTCATTTTATACTGCATTACTGTGGCTACTCCGCTAGACTTTCTCTTTCATGCAAACAACAGTACTAAATTGAATTACATAAAAAGAAGCCACACACTGACTCCCAGCAGTATGTTTTGACAAAACACTTTGTCTCCTTAAATGATTTCAGATGCTGTAGTCAAAAGCCTTGACTGCAAATAATGGGTTCATAAAACCTATCTTTAAAATTTTACCTGACAGTAATGCCGTGCAAATATCTGTACTTCCAGTTCACCTTCTCCACTTGTTTACATCAGGATTTTAATAGAGTGGCTGTCACAGAACAACAGCTAAAGGCCACAGTTTGATAAGTTGCTGTAAAAACACACTGTTTAAAATGAGAATTCCCTTCTTAAATCCAGTCATCATAAAAGGTAGTCATTGATGATGGTTAGAAAAAATATTGAAGAAACATAGTTTCTTATAGGACTTTAATAACATGTTCTTGGGGTAGGTTACATTCTAAAGAGGGATGACTTTCAAAGATTATAATTTTTGTAAATGGTAAACCAGTGCCTAGAATGATGTGTGCACAGTTAACACTCTACAAAATTCTTCTGTCTGAATGCACTAGATATCCACAGGATATGGAACTAACCACCATGTCAGTTTTGCTCTGGAATATTTGTTGATTCATTACAAACATGAAATATTTTCAAAATGTAATGTCTCTTTCAAAATCCGAGACATAATTGTTATTCTGTATCCACTAATTTCTCTGATGTGCATATTATTATAGTAATTAAACCATGCTATTCACAAATACCTACCCAAAAGTCCAAAACAAGAATTTGTAAGGTAACTTGAAAGAGTCGGGAGACTGATTTTGCTGCTGTAAATTGGTTTCTTTCAAATGAAAGTTGCTTTAATAGGATGAAAACTATTATGGTATGATAGTCTACAGAAATGTGAGAACCTTCTTGTGGCTTTGTTGTGAATTATTTGTGAGCCTTTAATTTTATTTTTTCTGTAGTAAGGCTTTGTGTGGGAATGGGAAGCAGGTAATTTTTGGGTTTTTAAGAAAATACTTTTTAATTTCTGAAGTCATTCAGTATAAGTTTATACAGGATTTCCAAGTTTATTTGAATCCATTATATTTTCTATTTCTTCTGGTACTATGATATTATATTATATTTACATGCCACAATTTGTTCAGGACTTCCCTAATTGATGGGAACCCACATTCATTCAGTTATTATAGTTCTTTCTTAAGACAAAAAGTGATGATATACATACATAAGTATATGTATGTATGTATGCATGTATGTATGTGTATATGTGTGCATATGCATGTATAATACATATATTATATTTTATATACAAATCTTTCCCTCTGACTTTGACTTCCTAAGATGTATATCTGGTAGTGAGATCACTAGGTCAAAGGATATGTACAGTTTAATGAGTTTCTCAGTATGACTCCAAATTACTTTTCAGAACAATTAGACTAATTCATAGTGCCAACAATGGGTTATCTAACATTTTATCATTTTTATGAGAACTTTCAACACTGACCATTTTTATATTCTGCTATCTTTAATAATCTGATTGTGTATGAGATGATACTTTAAAGTTATTGTACGTTTTTATTATTACTGGTGATTTGGAGCATTTGTTGGTATGGTTGTTGATAGCCTGAATTTATTCTTTGAAAATTGTTTATATCATTTCCCCATTTAATTATTGAGGAATAGTTCTTGTTCTTATACATTTGTATAAATTCTCTATCTATATTTCACATCAGACTTTCATCAGAGATATTTTCCTCAATCAGCCGCTTTATTCCAATTCCAGCTATCTTGATTTTTTAAGCAATCTTTTAATTTAATATAAACTGTTTATTTCTATGATCAGTTTTATCCTTTTGTTAAGAATTCTCCTCCTGACCATGGTTATGAAAAGTATATCCATTTTTATCTGTCTAAAAATAATTGATATAACCTTTTATTTTAGGCCATTTGTTCAATTGGAGCTTATTATGGTATATTGCAGAAAATATTGATCTAACCCAGGAATTGGGAACCTTTATCCTAGAAGCCACATGTGGCCCTTTAGGTCCTCAAGTGCAGTACTTTGACTGAATCCAAATTTTACAGAACAAATCCCCTTAATAAAAGGATTTGCTCTGTAAAACTTGGACTTGGTCAAAAGGCTCTAGCCAAGGACTTGAAAGGTCACATGTGGCCTCAAAGCCATAAGCTCACCACTCCTGGTCTAGCCTTATTTCAGATGGCCAGCTTCACCTTTTGTATCATGTTAGGAGATGATTTTAATGTCTCAGATAGTTTCTGTTGGAGAAACTATATAATTGCTCTTCACATCTCAAATTTAGCTTTAGGGGTTTTTTTAACTTCTAAATTTTTGAAATATTTTACATTTTATACCATCTTCATTTCTGAATCTGTCTTTCCTTTCCCTAACCTAGTGAGCCATTCTTTTATTTATTTATTTATTTTTTAAGCAATCGGGGTTAAGTAACTTGCTCAAGGTTACATGGGCAGTTATTTCTGGGTGTGGTGCTGAGTATCTGAGCCTGGATTTGATCCAGGTCATCCCGACACTGGAGCTGGTGCTCTTACTCGCTGAGCCACCTGGCCGCCCCTAAGCAATTGGGGTTAAGTAACTTGCTCAGGGTTACATGGCCACGTGTTTCTGGGTGGGTGCTAAGTGTCTGAGCCCAGGATTCGATCTCCAGGTCTTCTCAACACTGGATCCGGTGCTCTTACTCACTGTGCTACCTGGACGCCCCGAGCCATTCTTTTATTAATTAATAATAAAAGAGGAAACAAAACAGTTGAACAAACTAATCAATACATCCATTTTGTCTAACACTATTCCATACATTGTGTCTCATCATTGCAAAGAACCAAGGAGGTGTTTCTTAGCTGATCTCCTAGGCCATTCAATTTTAATTTGAACACTTTTAAACTTTAGTACCAACATCTGGCTGAACTGACTTAACCATGAAAGAAGAGTAGTTGGATTAACATCATTTACCTGTTAAGAACATATTATTCTGGTGATTTTGTGTATCTGGAAGTTATAAAATATCAGGCTCCAAAAAATGGAAGTTGAAGCTCAAACACAGGCAAGGGGAGGCTCTTGGTGGCCATAAGCAGCCTGCTACATGACAAATGAGGGATTGAACAGAAGAAGTAGTGGGGTAAATATGATATCACAAAAAAATGTGACTTGAAAAAATGGATTGTTCATATAGTAAGAGTGAAGGGTAATTGATGGAAAGTTCACATGCTTCACTGGTAGCCACATGTCAAGGAATGTAGAGGATGCCATGTAGGGAAAACCTCCTAGAGCAGATTTATAAGAAAATGTAGACAAAGATTACTGAGGACCAGCAGGCACTGTTGAGCTGCTTTCAGCATTTTTGGAGGGAGTATTAGTATTGATGAGATCAAAGATCCCATTATCTTTTCTCTACTAGGCACTTGAGTCATTAATACAACATGCATTTGAAAATGCTAAGAAGGGATTCTAAAATCTTACCAATTGTAATATTTTTCATTTTACTTGTTAGTGTCATACTTTATTTTTCCTTCTATATCTACTTTTTCCTCCAGCTCTTTATTTTCCTAAATAAAACCATGTCTTGCAAATCTTTCAAGAAATGTGTCAAATTGGGACTTATTCCTAACTGACATATCATTTAATAATTCCGTTTTAGATAAATCAGGAGAATTCCTTCTATTTTTTGATGACAACTTTTATAGACTAGAATCATTGTTTTTTTTCATCCTCTTTTATTTTAAATAAATCAGATTTTCTGGTTGTATCCTACTATTCATTTTATTTTATCTATGCTTATAATTTTAAATGTGAAAGAAATTGGATTTGAATATGAAATGAGACAGTATTCAAAGGATTATGACATCCTTATTAAGGTTACAGAGTACTGTAGCAGAAATGTCAGTCCACAGGATCAGTTTATTAATATGATTTGAAAATATAGTCTGAATTGTTTTCCTCAGATCACTAAAACAGATATCAGTGAGTCAGCATATCTAACTCCTTTATTTTCAGATTGACACAGAACAAAAATTTTGCCCAGAATATATTCTGCCATACTCTGTATGTAAATTATTCTCAACAAAAATATAATACCATAAAGATAAGAAAATATTAAGCTCTCACCCACCAATTTTGCCATGAGGGTATATACTATAGAGGTCCACAAATCAACATGGTGAATGCTTAAGTCGGTACTCAAGCAAGGCAAGCAATAAGCATTTAGTAAGCACTTACTGTGTGCCAGGTACTATGCTAAGTTCTAGAGATATAAATTCAAGCAAATGGAAAGGCAATGCCTACTCTTAAGGAACTTACATTATACTGGGGAAAGATAACACATAAAAGGAAGGTGAGAAACAGAGGTTGGGAATAGGCCTGGGAGAAGGCACTTGAACACAGCATGGTGGCAAAATTAAGTCCGTAGGCAGAAGAGTAGCTGGGAGGAGAATGAAACAAGGCTGGTCTGGACCCATCCCTGAAATGGAAGCCCTGGAAGGAACTCACCAGTGGGGCAATGGGGGCCAGTATGAAGGAGGAGTACTTCAGGACAAGAAGGCCCCTGTGCAGAGGGAAGTTGCAGAATAAGAAGGCAGTTGAATCAGGGTGGAAAAGTCCAGGGAATGTCAGAAACACATGGGGAGGGAAAAAAAAAAAACAAGACAAAAAAAAAACTTCCTCTAAGACAATAGCTATTTGGTCTAACTTAGCAAAGGTGTTGTAGCAGTCAGATACTCATCTACTTTTGAAGTATCCCAATATCTCCTAGAACATTTAATCACTTTGAAACCTAAAGAAGGGTCACATTAAACCAAATAATAATTGTGTAGTCAATATTTTACACTCATTATTTCAACTACCTCTCACAATGGAGAGTTGAGTCCTTGACTGTCCCTCCTCTCAGAATTCTAGGGGTAACCCTGAGGGGTTGAAGTCACTTTCTAGTATCACCAACCTCCAGATGCCACACCCCCCAATTGATTATTGGTTGATATCAGTTAGAATTAATTACATAGGAAGCGAGGTGGCATCATGGGTAGAATGCTAGACTTGAAACAAAGAAGACTTGAGTTCAAATCTAGCCTTAGACACTTACCAGTTGAATGGCCCTAGGCTAATCACTTAATTTGTGCTTCCCTCAGTTTTCCCATGTGTAAAATTGGGATAATAATAGTACCTGCCTGTCAGAATAAAAAAATATAATATTTTAAAAGTGCTTTGTAAACCTTAAAGTACTATATAAATGCTAGCTGTCATTATTATTAATTAATTAATTTTCAGTTAACTATATTTCTTAATGTGTTATAAAAAGAACAGTTGATATTAAAAAAACAAACAAACAACAACCTTCCCAACAGTCTGCCACATACTCTACCACATGTAACTAGGAATTCTGGTAGAAATGGGCTCACTTTAAAGAGCTCCTGCATCAAAGGGGCAAAATCACAGCTCCTGAAGAGTTGCCTTTGGGGAGAATACCCCTTAGATAGAATTGCCTTCTCATTTCCTTATAAAGTCCTGAAGCTGCCTTGCTTTGGTGTGTCTACTTTGTTCTAGGCTCTGAATTCAGATGCTAACTTCAGCCACTGAGGTTCTAGGAACATTTTTTAGGATGCCAATGGGAAGTTAAAAGCTTTTTATCTTTCAAAGTTTACAAGTCAAGGGGCAGCTAGGTGGCTCAGTGAATAGAGCATTGGTCCTGGAGTCAGGAGGATCTGAGTTCAAATCCAACCTCAGACACTTGACACAAAAAATGAACCATGTGACCTTGGGCAAGGCACTTAATCCCAATTGCCCTATCTTCCCCCCTCCCCCCAAAAAGAAATAGAACCCAACTCTAAAAAAAAAAAAAACGTTTACAAGTCAAGGTAGGGGGACTCTAATCCCAAGCTTCTCTTTCTCAGGGCCTTGGCTGAAGCCATTAGGTTGGCCTCTTATAGGTATTCTTAATTCCCAAACTAGTTTACAATTTTAAAATAAGCCTTCAGGTCATGACTGATTCTCTTCAATGACTGAATGACAATTTAATTCAATGACCTGAAAGTATTTTATTCCTCCTTCGATTGTTTATTCCTTGAAAACTTTTTTTTTGGAGGGGGAAAAGCAGGATAATTGGGGTTAAATGACTTGCCCAAGGTCACACAGCTAGTAAATGTCAAGTGTCTGAACCTGTATTTGAACACATATCCTCCTGACTCCAGGACCAGTGCTCTATTCACTATGCCACCTAGCTGCTTCCTTCCCCCCATGCCTTTAATTTTAAGGGGCAGCTAGCTAGGTGGCTCATTAGAGATTGTGCTGATCCAGAAGTCAGGAAGACTGAATTCAAATCTGACCTCAGACACTTATTAGTTGGGTGACACTGGGCAAATCACTCAACCTCTGTTTGACTTAATCTACTGGAAAAGGAAATGGCAAACTACTTCAGTATCTTTGCCAAGGAAACTCCATGGGCAGTACTGGCATGCTGTGGTCTGTGGGGTCATGAAGACTCAGACACAACTGAACAACTGAACAGCATCCTTTAATTGATTTCTTGGTTCAGCAGAGATATCTAGGCCTTGGTCATGCCTACTTCGTATTTCAAATTGATTGATTTAATTAAAAAGTCTGGGATCTCCCTAATTACAGAGGTAGGGGTATAGAACATGTCTGTTAAAATAGGGCCACCAATTCTGTTAAAATAGAGCCACCCCAGAAGGGGTTAGATTCTAAGACACTTTCAAGTTCCATTGAATCCAACCTTCTTATTTTCTAGATAAGGAAAGGGAGGACTTGAAACCTCCATTTAAAGAAGGTACTCAAGCCAGGGATCTCGTCATTTCCCACCTGGCCACACTTCCTTGGACTTCTCCAGCCTGCACCCTTGCAGGGTAACTTTTCTTTTCTGCTCCCTTTCAATTTCCTTTTCTATGTTGTCTTCTCCTAATAGATTGCAAACTCCTTAAAGCATGGATTGTGTTTCTTTTTTTGTTTTTGTATCTCTCCAGCACAGTGCCTGGCACATAGTAGGTCCTTTAGAAATGTTTATTTACTGACTCAATTTCTTTTTCTTCTCTTATTGCTAAAGGTAGCAGTTTAGGACAACATCTAACATTAGTGATTATAACAGATATCCTTGTTTTGCTTGTCATCTCACCTGGAATTTCTCCATATCAGATAATGCTAGTTCTTGACTTTAGATAGATATTATTTTCCATATTAAGAAATGTTCCATCTATTCCTGTGCTTTTTAACATTTTTGGCATAAAAAATATTGCATTCTATCATACATTTTTTTTCATCTTTAGATAAAATTGTGATTTTTAAAATCACTTTTGTTATTAATATGAACTATTGAGATGGAGCATGGAAAAAGAGCTAGAGAACTGTCCTTAGAACCAGATCTTACCACATACAGGTTGTATCATCCTGGGCAAGTCACTTGAGTTCTTAAATTAGATCAATCAAACAGATTCATGGTTTAAAAAGCAAAGCACTGTGGAAAACATAATATAATTAAAATAACTTTCTTTGGTAACTTATTTTTATTTTTTTGGAGGGCGATTGGGGTTAAGTAACTTGCCCAAGGTTACACGGCTAGTATTTTTGTGTGGGTGTTAAGTGTCTCAGGCCTGAACCAAACTCGGGTCCTCCTGACTCCAGGGCGGGCGCTTTACTCACTGCGCCACCTAGCTGCCCCCCAGTAACTTATTTTTAAAAGTTAAAAGGATACAAAATTAAAATGACATCCTGCTAATGCACCTCCTTCAGAATCAGCAGAAGATGATACACCTTTGAATTATGGGAATAAAATTCAAGGGGAAAAAGAGAACATTTTTTTTTTAAGCAATTGGGGTTAAGTAACTTGCTCAAGGTTACACGTCCAGTGTTTTTGGGGGGGTGGGTGTGTGGGTGTTAAGTATCTGAGGCTGGAACTGATCCAGACTCCAGGGCCTGCGCTCTTACTGTGCCACCTAGCTGCCCCAAAGAGGACAGTTCTTACCCTCAAGGAGCTTACATTCTAATAGGAAAAGTCACACATAGAGACAGAAGGTGAGAGGGGTCTTTAGTTAGGGTCATCTTGAGGGGGTAAGGTTACTTGCAAGGAGGTAAAGTCCAGAGAGTAAGTTAAGATGGGAATAGAATGAGCATGACTGGAACCCTTCGTTAAATTATTTACAATGAGGACAAATGTCTTAACCTGTGATAGTGGAAGATGACCAATATAATCAATTTGCAAATCATAGCCAGCTTGAGAATCACATGGGATCATACTATTTTGATCTTTCAAAGGTATATACTTATATTGACCGAAATGAACATCACTGAGTAGAAGTAGTTCCATCATCCTTAGTTTAGATTCTTAGTTAGAATGAAGTAAGACACTTGGAGGTCACAACAATTAAGAGATGAGAAGGGGGAAAAAACATTTATTAAGTATCTATGTTGTGTCAGGCTAAACATTTTACAAATGCAAACTCATTATATCCTCACAACATCCCTAGGAGGTAGCTGGTATTAATAGTATCATTTTACAGTTTAGGAAACTGAGACCAACAGAGGTTAAATTACTTCTCTAGGGTCACACAGCTAGTAAGCATCTGAGGCTGGAGTTGGACTCAGGTCTTCCTGGCTCCTGGTCAGTTTCTCTATCCACTGTGCCACCTATCTGTCTTAATTTATTTTGTAGTTGAATAAAAATATTGGGATATTAATTCAATGAAAACATATTCAGTACAACTCTGCTAGTAGATAGATACAGGGATGATATGTGTCTCATGCTGTTCTCACATGATTTTGAACTCCTTGGGCAGATCACTGTAATTTGAAATCTGTTCCATGTAGTTTATAGTGACATATATTTATAATGTTCTTAATGCCTTATAAATTAATATTATTTTTGGGTGATTGTGTGTAACAGTTCGGTCTCTGATAATGATCTTTTTTCTAGTAGGTTTTTTGGTTGAGTTCTCCAGGACATTTTAAATTCTGTACTTGTAATGTGGGTATTTGTCATCTCTGAGCTCATGTAATATATCAAGCGTCTGATAGATAATCCTATCCATGGTTAATATAAGTCATGTCTTTCTGGATATTTGGTAGGTGCTAAAATTTTACAGCCTACAACAATGTTACACAACCTTAATTTCTTTGCATAGTTCACAATTACCACTAAGTTGAGATTTCTTAAGGAAAGCCCTTCTCTAGTTTTTGATGGTGCCCTGGTCTTGAATTGCTACTCTTAAGTCTCTTCATTTCTAAAAAGAAATACTCCTGACTCAGCCATTTCTTCAATGGTTCTTTGCTGATATAATGTTGGTTGAGTTCATGAGGCTATCATTTACAGAGTCTTTTGATGGAATCATTTCATAGGATCCATTAAGAGGTAAAACACCTTTCATTACATCTTGACAAAACCAATGGCTTATTGAAGTGATGTTCACTTGGTCCAAAATATTTCTATAGGTTTTTGCTCTACTTATTATATTATCTAAGAAGGTCAATCATTTATGTTTCACTTTTGATGTAGAAGTGTTCATTTTTCTTTTTTAACTTTTTATTTTTTGCTTTTTTTGGAGGGCAATTGGGGTTGTGACTTGACTAAGGTCACATGGCTAGTTTTTGTGTCAAGTGTCTGAGTCGGGATTTGAACTCAGGTTCTCCCGACTCCAGTGCTCTATTCACTGCACCACCTAGCCGCCCTGTTCATTTTTCTAATATTGATTTATGATGGAAACGTTTGGAACATTTTATGGACTTTTGTTCAAATACTTTACAAATGTTTAACAACCCATTTTACAGTTCCACAGTTATACATTGACTAACATTGAACTTTGATTGGGAAGTCAGAAATCCAATGATATTCAGTTACCACATTCTTCTTCGTATTTTTATACTTATTGTGTCTTTACTTAGGAGTATAGGTCTGTAGGTGTCACCTTCTTCCATTGGCTCAGTGTGAACATTAGATTCAATATTATAGTCATAAGTCTCTAGTTCTATTTGGCATATATCCAGATTTTTTGCACTGTTTGAGTGAAAGTAACAATTTGATATCATTGAAGAAAGATCAGTGAGGATGATGATGATGATTGCAATGGCAATGACAACAATGATGATTCTGGTAGTGGCAATTTTGAAAGTTCAGGCATTCAGTCAGTATCCTGTTCATCAAAAATAAAATGCCCTGGGGTGGCTGGGTGGTACAGTGAATACAGCACTGGCCCTGGAGTCAAGAGAACCTGAGTTCAAATTCAGCCTCAGACACTTAACACTTACTAGCTGTGTGACTTAACCCCAATTGCCCTGCCTTCCCCCCTCCAAAAAGCAAAAACAAATAAACAAAAAATAAAATGCCCAGGAATCTTTGTTTTATAAATGTTTTTAGACTTTTCTTATTCAGAAAGACATGAAATTATAGGCCATCAATGACTACAGTTTCAATCTTCTATTTACATCTGGAACACTTAACTCTGTGTCCTCTTAACTCTACTGGTTTGCCTTTGTGAGTGGGCAAAGTTGTGTATTGATTAGGCAGTGTGAAATGTTATAAAACGTAGCTATTTGGGGTGGCAACACTTTGACCTTAACATCTACTGACTAATAATTTGTGTGGTTCTAATTACTCTTCTTTCCACTTAGGCAGCTGACACACATGTTTTAAGGTGTTTAGAAAGTTAATAAGGAAGCTGAATAATGATTTTTAAGGTTATATACGTGTCCATTTAGGCTTATTTTATGATCAGCTCTGAAATGAACACTACAATGTTTACTTAGCTATTTACTTATTTATTAAACCATATGACTATAACATAAATGACTTATTCATAAAAATATTCCTGGGGATATATAAGCAAAATACAATGAAGTTTACATCTAACCATACATATCTCTATCCTAATTCTTAATCACAGTACTGTATGCTATCATCAGTTTGCTGACAACTATCTGCTTAGATGTCAGTCACTCCTTCCACTCAGCCCAGGTGAAATTAAAATATTGACAGAAATAATTTTTGCATGGAAAATGGAAAAGCTAATAGGGGTGCTGGAACAAGATTGGTTTTTTGCATTTATTGCCCCTGACAATACTCTTGACAATTTCTACTTTGCTTCCTTAACACTGCAGAAAGATGTGAAAATAAAATAGAAAGCAAAGGTTCAGGGATAGTGTATGCCTCATTTCTTCTGACAGTCCTAAATTTTTCCTAGAGATTTGAAAAATCTCACTCACTGAGCACCATGCTTTAGTAGAATATATGGTTATGAGAATGACTATCCAAAACTTTTATTAGAGGAGAAAATATTTCTTTGCTGTCTCCCAAGTACATGACAAAATAAAAAGGAACATGTATTCTTGGGGAGTGGGGAAGAAACGCAGGCATCTAAAACATGGAGATAGCATATACCAATTACAGACTTGTTTGGGAAACCCTTGGAATATCTCTGTATTCTGCATCAAAGATTAATTTTATTTTCTGTTCCCTTACCTGAACTTCTTGACCTGAAAAGAAAACATGGATGGCCATAAGATAAATATGGGTTAAATTTTGGAGATTCCTTCAAGTTTTATGTTATTAAATTAAGGACATGTTCTGTGCTCTTAAAGGCATCAAAATAGACATAAACTATTGGGAATATTAATTCCTTAATATTTAAGGGAGTATGTGTAGAGAATTTGGGGTGTTGAGATAGGATGGTGGTAGGGTTGGAGAGGTTCAGGAGTGGAATAAGAAAAGAAGGGAGATCTACACATATTTTTAAAAGAATATTAGTAGATTTTGTTCATTTTAGTTGGTTAGGAGTATCTGATATGTGGTAAGCACTTAATAAATGCTAGTTGATTGCGGGTAGAGTTTCCATTTGGACAGGAAGAGAAGGGGCTGCTGTTCTGACATTTTGAACTTTACTTGTGTAGTTGCCAAGTAATTAAGACTGAAGTTTTAAGGATCCTAAAGGGTAGAGTTAGTAGTAGAACTAGAGATAGAACAATACCTATACAAGATTGAAAATAGAGAAAGCTAAAGTAAATAAACTGAGATAAGAACCAAGAGGATGCCTGTTTTGTAGTTTAGAGTTCCAACTTCATAAACCTATTCTAGAAAGTTTTGAAGGGTCAACATATGGGGCAGGATAGGGGTAGGATTCTCTGTTTTGGTTATTGATATAGTTATTTATAATAGTTCTATAGTCTAGATAATTTTAGAGCTAAAAGAGATTTTAAATATAACCAAACCCAACACTTTCATTTAAAAAATGAGTAATTGAATTCCAGAAAGTTTAAATGTTTTGCACAACCCATCAACTGACCTAGTCTAGTTTCCATCCTGTTCTGGCCATAGCTTTGTTATATTTCCAAGAAGGAAGGAACAAAAAGGATTTAGCTTCTTTCTACTTTCTCCAACCAAAATAATATAATTTGTTCCTTTTTTCCTGATCAACTGATCCTAGCTCTTTTTTCTTTCATAAGTTCTTTGCTAATTTATTGGTTCCATCAAAATATCTCTGAATGACAGGAACTGGCTTCTGTTTACCCTACTGGTGGAGTGAGCATGGAGCTGGCTTAGGGAAATCTTAACTCAAGGACTCAATAACAAGGACTATCTTGTTTTGTCTCTGTTACAGCTTCAATTCAGGTCTTTGAGGGTGAGGCATACTAATCCAGAGTGACATTATTTTATATAAATGCATGCTGAAGTGGAGTTTAGGGAAGGAATAATATGAGGTTTCTGAGGGAAGTCATCTGGAAGTGAGAATGACTGTATGAAAGGACTACATCTCCTAGGACTTGGTAAGCCAGTCATTTGAGAGCCAAACATTCAATAAAGCCTCCTGGGCCAATGACATATCTTGAGCCATCAAAAATGGAAAAAAGAGAAATCATCAAAAAAAGAGAAATCAGAACCTCCTAGAAATATAAAGTGATTGAGAGGCAGATGAATAACTATAGTATGATCCCTGACAGCATCTTTAAACACTGAGAAACTTTGGAGGGGTTTATGGAACCAAAAATCTATATTTGAAATGATATCACTTAATAGAGGGCATGTGAGGCTAGGTAAAAGAATGGGGAATGCTTCACCTAGAGAAGGTGAAAGTTATGGCAATACATGATAGCTACTTTTATAAATTTGCAAGACTTTCATGTGGAAAAGAGACTAGACTTCTTTTGCATACCCCAGAAGGCAGAACCAGAGCAATGTGAAGTAAAGAGGGACAGATTTTGTTTTAATATAAGGAAAAATAATAATAACTTCCCAACAAATAGTGCTACCTAAAAGTAAAGTGGTTGATTTTGGAAGACAGGGGGATGTAGTGGGATGTACTTGTTATAGGAATGCAAATTTTTAAGATCTTCCCTGCCCCTAGGCCCTTTGACAGCCTTAAGTGCACCTGGAGCCTGTGGCTGGAGGCTTGTTTTTCAGTAGATACTTTTTGATTGGGCAGTGGGTCAAGAGGGTTGCTACATTCTTTGAGGCAGGAGAAGGCTATATAAATCCTGATGTGAAGCTTTGTTTTGGTGTTCACTTTGAGAAGTGTTGTATGATTTGACCAGACGAGACCCTGGGAAGCCGTTGAGGGACCCCTGGCTTTGAAAAACCCAGATGTTGATGCTTCCCTCTCTGGTAACTGACTAGGTATGGATGTAATGATTGGACAGTTGGAGGCCTGTCTGCTTGAAATGTTTTTCTGGTTCATAAATCCTGCTTGTAACCTGTCTGTATACTCTGAAGTTCAGGGTGCTGACCTTTTCCCCTGAGCTAGGTAAATATGTTTGATTGATTAAAGCAAGATTGTTAACCCATTTTGAGTTGCTTTCCTTTAGAAAAGCAGATATAAGAACCTGTGTTTGCAGCCACCCTGGGATGTTGAGGTGCTTGCTGCTACAGTACTCTGGCTGTAGCATCAGAAGGTTTGGGTTTAAATTCTGCTTCTGACATGAATTACCTTGGGTAAACTTAGGGAGTTCATTTAAACTCCCCGAGTATCAGTTTCCTCACATTTATAACAAACATTCTAGATGAAATGGCCTGAAAGGTAACTTCTATCTCTAGATCTCTAGATCAATTATGTCACCACTCTCTTCTCTCCTACCACGTGGTTGTCTTTAAGCAAAGACTAAATGACAATGTTGAGCTTATTGCAGGTGCCTTTACCATTCAGATATATGTTGGAACAGATCTTCTTTGAAATCTCTGGCAATTATGATATTCTTTGCTTTGACTCTTATTTGACTCTGCTTAAATAGAATCAGAAAATTATTTATTACAAAGTAAAAATATTTTTCTTAGAATCATACAATTTTAGGCTGGGAATTTTTTTTTAAACATAAATTTATTTATTTTTTAGTTTTCAACATTCATTTCCACAAGATTTTGAGTCACAAATTTTCTCCCTGTCTCTCTCCTACCCCCACCCCAAGATAGCAAGTATACTGAAGACTCCTTCCCCCAATCTGTTCTCTATTATGTGCTCATCCATCTGCCCCCCTCCCCCTTACTTTCTTATAGGGCAAGATGGATTTCTATACCCCAGTGCCTGTATATCTTATTTCCCAGTTACATGTAAAAAACAATTTTTAACATTTGTTTTTAAAACTTTGATTTCTAGATTCTTTCCCTTCTTCCCTTCTCACCCACCCTCACTGGGAAGACAAGCAATTCAATATAGGTTGTACATGTGTAGTTATGCAAAGCATTTCCATAATAGCTATATTGTGAAAGACTAACTGTATTTCCCTCCATTCTATCCTGCTCCCCATTTATTCTATTTTCTCCTTTAACTCTGTCCCTTTTCAAAAATGTTTGCCTCTAACTACTCTCTCCCCAAATCTGCCCTCCCTTCTATCATTCCCTCTCTTATCCCCTTCCCCCCTACTTTCCTGTAGGGTAAGATACCCAATTGAGTATGTATGTTATTCCCTCTATAAGCAAAATTCAGTGAGAGTAAGGTTGACTCATTCCCTTTCACCTTCCTGCTCTTCCCCTCCGTTTTAATAGTTTTCTCTTGGCTCTTTTATGTGAGATAATTTACCCTATTCTATCTCTCCCTTTCTCCTTCTTCCAATATATTCCTCTCTCACCTCTTAATTTTTAGATATCATTCCTTCATATTCAACTCATCCTTTGCCCTCTATCTATGTATACATGTACACACATACACATATACCTATACCCTCCGATACATACATACATTATATATATATATATATATATATATATATATATATATATATATATATATATATAGAGAGAGAGAGAGAGAGAGAGAGAGAGAGAGAGAGACACACACACACACACACACATATATTCCCTTCAACTATGCTTATACTGAGAAAAATCTCATGAGTTACAATTATCATTTTTCCATGTGGGAATGTAAATAGTTCATCTTTCATAAGTTCCTTATGATTTCTTTGTCCTGTTTACCTTCTAATACTTCTCTTGTTTCTTGTATTTGAAAGTCAAATTTTCTGTTCAGCCCTGGTTTTTTTCATCAAGAATGCTTGAAAGGGGGTGGCTAGGTGGCTCAGGGAATGGAGCACTAGCCCTGGAGTCAGGAGGACCTGGGTTCAAATCCAGCCTCATACACTTAACACAAAACTAGCTGTGTGACCTTGGGCAAGTCACTTAACCCCAATTACCCTGTCTTCCCCTCTCCAAAGAGAAAAAAAAAAAAGAATGCTTGAAAGTCCTCTATTTCATTGAATATCCATATTTTCCCCTGAAGTATTAAAACCAGTTTTGCTCTGTAGGTGATTTTTGGTTTTAATCCTAGCTCCTTTTGCCTCTAATATCGTATTCCAAGCTCTCCAATCCCTTAATGTAGAAGGTGATAGATCTTGTGTTATCCTGATTGTGTTTCCACAGTACTCAAATTGTTTCTTTCTAACTGCTTGTAATATTTTCTCCTTGTCCTGGGAACTCTGGAATTTTACTATAATATTCCTAGGAATTTTCTTTTTGGGATCTTTTTTAAAGAGATCAGTGAATTCTTTCACTTTCTATTTTGTCCTCTTTTTCTGGAATATCGGAGGAATTTTCCATGAGAATTTCTTGAAAGATGATGTTTAGGCTCTTTTTTTGATCATATCTTTCAGGTAGTCCAATAATTTTTAAATGATCTTTCCTGCATCTATTTTCCAGGTCAGTGGTTTTTCCAGTGAGATATTTCATATTGCCTTCTAGTTTTTTCATTCATTTGGATCTGCTTTATAGTGTATTGATTTCTCATAAAGTCATTAGCTTCCATTTACTCTATTCTAATTTTGAAGGAATTATTCTTTTCAGTGAGTGTTTGAAATTGTTTTCCAGCTGACCAGTTCTGCTTTTTAAGGCATTCTTCTCCCCATTGGCTTTTTGGACCTCTTTTGCCATTTGAGTTAGTCTATTTTTTAAGGTGTAATTTTCTTCAATCAGTTTTTTGACTCTCTTTTCATGCTTTTCTTGCATCATTCTCATTTCTCTTCCTAATTTTTCCTCCACTTCTCTTTCTTACTTTATTTTCAAAATCCTTCTTGAGCTCCTCCATGGCCTGTAATCAGTTCATATTTTTCCTGGAGGGTTTTTGATGCAGGTGTTTTGCCTTTTTTATCTTCTTCTGATTCTGTTTTGATACTCTTTGTCTCCCCCCAAAAGATTCTATAGTCTTATTGTGTTCCTCTGTTTGCTCATCTTGCCAGACAATTACTTGACTCTTGACCTGTTTGCCATTGCTTCCAGAGATGAGAGTGCTGTGTCCCAAATTTCTGGGGTTTTGTGTAGCTGTTGTCAGAGTTTTTCCAGGTACCTGCCTCATAACTTTGAGGAGGACTTTCTCTCCACAGCCACAACAAGCTCTGCCACACCAGCACTCCTAACCCCCAGACCACTACCCAAGACTGGGACCCAGATCCAACCAGGGCAAAGCAAGAGAATCCTGCCTCAGTGCCAGCAGAGAGATTCTTACAAATGCCCTCTGGAAAGTCACTTGGTCCTTCTACAATTTATAGACCTGGAGCTGGAAGCAGCAGCAGTGGCAGCAGTTGCATCCCCTATTACCTCCTCTGCCCTAGGGGCAGGGACCAGACCCCAGGATCTCCCCTCACCCAGGATCAACAGGGTTCCCCACTTTCGTTTTACTTTCTTTTTGGTGTTTATGGGTTGAGAAGTCTGAAAATCGCCACAGCCGCCAGTGTTTCACTCTCCTGAAGTCTGCTCTGGCCAGTCTGTGCCACTGGTTTGGGCCTGTGTGTGGTTCATGAAGAACTGTGCTTGATTCCCAGCCTCGTGCCATAGACCATTCCTGTCAGCCTTCCAAGCTTCCTTTAGCAGAAGATTTGTTTCTCTGTGTCACTTTGTGGATTCTCTAGCTCTAAAAAATTTTTAGAGTCCTAGTTTACAGGTATTGGAGGTGGTTGGAGCAGGAATTCTAACATGTTCCTGCTTTTACTCTACCACCTTGGCTCTGCTCCCCCTGGGGAAAAAAAAATTGATAATTTTTAGAACCTAATTTTTCAGATGAAAAATCTGGTCTGGAGTGGTTTAATTTATAGTATTGAGAGCTTGATGGTACCTTAGAGATCAGCTATTCTAACCCCTCATTTACAGATGAGAAAGCAGTTAAACAGCTTTTAAAGGTATCAAACTAGTTAGTGACAAAGCCAGTATTAGAACCCAGCCAGAGCATCTGATTCCTAGGCTAGGATTTTTCTCTGAATAAGTTGCAAAGTGAATTTTAAATTATTATTTGAGACAAATGCCCATAAGAGCATTAAATGGTCATAAATCCAATAGGACTTTTAGGGTGTTTGGAAAGGTTTAATTCATTTCTCATCTATGCAAATTAAGACCAGTATTACTTTTTTTTTTTATCAAATCACTTTACTTTGGTGTTATTGGCATTTTTCAAATTGTGGATTGTAAACATTTCACTGAACTTTATTTTATATTTAATTGACAAGACAAGTGGACTCTAAAATGATCCTTTGTGACTTTCATGGTGTAGGCTACATAATAATAACAGCTCAGTGTTCTGTAAAACTTTAAAAGTTTTTACCAAGTCCTTTCTTCACAATAGTACTGTGGTAGGTAGTGCTATTACAAATGGGGAAGCTGAGGCTGAATAGGAGTGATTTAAATGACTTGTCTAAAGACATCCATGGCTAGTAGATGATGGAGTCAGGGTTGAGGTGATGTGCTCTCCTCCAATTCCTATTGTATTCTCTTCTAACATTGTGATTTTTCCTTGGTTAAAGTTGACTAAGTTGTAAGTGCAGAAGCAGTGGGCAGAAAGCCCCTGGCTGTGAGCACTTACAGGAGGCTGGAGGTTTCAGGCCAGAGGCACCATCCCCATACCTCAGGATTAGAGATGATTACAAAAATTAAGCTATTACCACCAAAAAAAAAATCATAGTCAAAGGAGAAAGAATCCAACCATAGAAAGCTATTATGGGAATCGAGATGACCAGGGTTCATCTTCAGAGGAGGATATTGAAGTAAAGAAACCACCAAAGAGTAACGTCAAATGGTCACCTGTCGAAAAATAATTCACAGATCTTAAAAAAAAGACTTTAAAAAATCAAATTACAGAGATGGACGAAAAACTTGAAAAAAAGAAGAATCCAAGAAAAACACAAAGATTATGAAAGGAAAGTCAACCAATTGGGAAAGGAGATCCAGAATCTTAAAGAAGAAAATGACACCTTGAAAATTAGAACTGGGCAAGGTAAAGCCAGCAAAATTATAAGAGATAGAGAAATAATTAAACAAAATAGAATAAAAAAATAGGAAAGAAAGCGAAACATCTTATAAGACTAGCAACGGTTCTGGAGACTAGATCAAGAAGAGAAAACATAAAAATAATCAGACTAACTGAAAGCTTATGATCAAAAAAAAAAGAATCTTGATACAATAATACAAGATATACTTAAAGAAGATTGTCCTGAATTAGAACAAGGGGAGAAAGTAGAAATATAAAAAAAAACTTCATTGATCACCACCTAAAATAGATCCTGTGAGGAAAACTAATAGGAATATTAAAGTCAAATTCCAAAACCCCCAACTCAAGAATAAAGTATTAAAAGTAACAAGATTAAAAAAAATTAAATATGATGCTTCCAAAATTAGAATCACACAAGACCTAGCAGCAGAGACATTAAAGGACCACAGATTTAGATAGGGAAGGAGGGTTGCTAGTTCTGGTAACCTACTTTCATTGGGAATGAGTTTAAGAGGGAACAATACATATATATTTAGAAGAGTATAAAAGTCTTCTAAATTCAGAAGAAATAAAATAGAAATGGGATAGGGAAGGGGGAGAGGACAAGGGAGGGATCTTTAAAGGGAAGGGTGAGGGAATCAGTAAAAGGAGATAATAGAACTGTTTAGATCAATGGGAATGAGAGGATAAGGAAGGGATCTCTAGAGTGGAAAGTGAGGGAATAGGTTTTAGGGAGCTATAAAAGGGTGTTTCAGTTTATGGGAATGGAAGGATGGGAGAGGGATCCTTCAAGGGGATTTCTTCTTCTCCAGCTTAAAAATCTCCCATCCTCTCATTACATGATCTGAAGGCACTTTGCCATCCCAATTGCTCTTTTATGTATCAATAATCTTCCTAAACCACTTGTACCTCAAACTGAACAAAAATCTCCATATATAGAATGGCAAGGGCAGAATATGGCAAGACAATCTCATCCTTATTCTCAGAAATTATAATTCTAGTGAAGAACAACATTTTATTGGGGGGGGGCTTTTATGTCAGTTCTTTACTTATATAATGAGTTTGTAATCCATAATATTCTAGACCTTTTGAGGATGAACTGCTAATTGTGTCTCTTCAATTTTGAACTTGTGAGATTGATTTTGTTGAACCCGAGTGTAAAACTACATGTATATCCTTATAAAATTTCATCTTATTAATTTGGAACTTTTGTTTTAGATCCTAATTCTGCTATCCAATAAATTAGCTATCTCTCCTACTTTGTGTTACTGATAAAAATGTTAAATCATACAAGATTAAATGCCAGAGACCTTTCTAGTTGATGTCAAACCATACTTTTTGTATCTGGACATTCAAGCAATTGCTAATCCATATTACTATTCTATTTTCCAGCCCTCATCTCTCTGGATTAAAAAAAAAAAAGTACACACACTAGAATCAGAAATCATGTATCAAATCCTTTGGTAAAGTCACTCTAGGTTCACACTAGACAAGACCCTTGATCTAGTTTACTAGTTTAGTAACTGAGTAAAAAAAGGAAATAATTCCAGCTTGACATAGTCTGTTATCAATGAAGTTATGCTAACTCTTTGTGGTAATCATTTATTTTTCTCAGTTCTCACTAACCATCCCTTTAATAATAAAACATTCTGTCAGGAATCAAATAGAAGTTTCCCTTGTTTGTAGTTTTCAGATGCTATTTTCTTCTGTTTTGAAAAAAAATAAAAGGAATAACATATGCCCTCCTTTGGTATTGTAGTACCTATCCTAATCTCCACAAATCTTTCATAGACAGTGATTCAACAATCTTATCTACCGATTCTTTCAGTACCCTAGAATTTAGTTCATCTAAGCCTGTTTGACCTCACCAAGGGAAGACATAATGCCTTATTGCTATCTCGTTACTTACTTTGAGTATTAACTCCCCTTTAGCCACATCTCTTCTGTCCTTTCTATTTCAAAGATCATTCTTTTTGGCAGAAATAATAAGAAACCAAGTAAGAGCTGAACAGCTCTGTCTTCTCTTCATCATCAGTAATCATACCATTCACTTCAAGTAGCAGTATTGGTCTTTCTCTATTCCTCCTCTCTTTTACAACATAGCTTTTTAAAAATCCCATTTTTCTTAACTTTACTTAACAGTCAGTCATAGCTCATTCTGATGGTTAGCACTCTTGGTACTAGAACCATACAGTCATTTTTCATTCATCATTCATTACCCACCCAGCACTATACTAAAACTTCTTGCCTTAAAAATCTATTAATTATTTCTTGCACATTGGTATCTTTAAACAATTCCATTTTTCCCTTCTTATCCAAATTGTTATTCTTAGCATCTTCAAATATTCAATCTTGAAGGCTCCTATTCTTCTTGGACTTATAATTATTTTCTTGTTCTTGGTATCTTATCTTTTTTTTTTTCTTTTATCTATTTGGAATCTATTTTCCCACAACCTATGCTGCAAGTCAGGCTATTTTCAACTTTCTACTCCTTTTCTACCTTCAATTTTCTTTTTTCTAAATCAATTCATTTCTTTTTAGTTTTCAACATTCATTTCCACAAGATTTTGAGTCCCAAATCTTCTCTCCATCTCTTTCCTCCCCCACACCAATATGGCATGCATTCTGATTACCCCTTCCACCAGTCTGCCCTTCCTTCTATCACACACCCCCTCTGATCCCCTTCCCACTTATTTTCTTGTAGGACAAGATAAATTTCTCTACCTCATTGCCTGTATATCTTATTTCCCAGTTGCATGTAAAAACAATTTTTAACATTTGTTTTAAAACTCCAAGTTACAAATTCTCTCCCTTCTTCCCTCCACATCCATCCTCATTGGGAAGGCAAGCAATTCAATATATGTTATACATGTGGAGTAAATGCAAAACCTTTCTACAATAGTCATGTTGTGAAAGACTAACTATATTTCCCTACATTGTATCCCACTCCCCACTTATTGTGTTTTCTCCTTTGACCCTATCCCTTTTCAAAAGTGTTTGCTTCTGACTACCCCCTTCCCCAAACTGCCCTCTTTTTTTTATCCTTCCTCCCCTTATCTCCTTCCCCCTTACTTTTCTGTAGGGTAAGATATCCAATTAAGTGTGTACATTATTCCCTCCTTAAGCCAAATGCAATGAGAATAAGGTTCACTCATTCCCTCTAACCTATCCCTTCTTCCCCTCCATTGTGAAATCTTTTTCTTGCCTCTTTTATGTGAGATAATTTGCCTCATTCTATCTCTCCCTTTCTCCCAATATATTCTTCTGTCACCCCTTAATTTTATTTTTTAGATATCCCTTCATATTCAACTCACCCTGTGCCATCTATCTATCTGTCTGTCTATCTATCTATCTATCTATCTATCTATCTATCTATCTATCTATCT
>NW_027187419.1:90098151-90104025 GCF_028583685.1 Petaurus breviceps papuanus | reverse complement strand
TCTATCTATCTATCTATCTATCTATCTATCTATCTATCTATCTATCTATCTATCTCTTGATCTCTCAATCTAGTTATCTAGCTATCTATTTCCTCCAACTACCCTAATACTGAGAAAGGTCTCATGAGTTACAAACATCATCTTTCCATGTAAGAATGTAAAAGTTCAACTTTAATAATTCTTTTATGATTTCTCTTTCCTGTTTACCTTTCCATGCTTTTCTTGAGTCAAAATTTTCTATTCCGTCAAATTTTCCATTCAGCTCTGGTCTTTTCATCAAGAATACTTGAAAGTTTACTTTTTCATTGAGTGTCCATTTTTCCCCCTATTATACTCAGTCTTGCTGGGTAGGTGATTCTTGGTTTTAATCCTAGCTCCTCTGACTTCCAGAATATCATATTCCAAGCCCTTCGGTTCCTTAATGTAGAAGTTGGTAGGTATTGTGTTATCCTGATTGTATTTCCACAATACTAAAATTATTTCTTGCAATATTTTCTCCTTAACCTGGGAACTCTGGAATTTGACTATAATATTCCTAGGAGTTTTCCTTTTGGGATCTCTTTCAAGAGGTGAACAGTGGATTCTTATAATTTCTATTTTACCCTCTGATTCTAGACTAGCAGGGCAGATTTCCTTGATAATTTCTTGAAAGATGATTGATATCTAAACTTTTCTTTATCATGGCTTTCAGATAGTCCAATAATTTTAAAATTATTTCTCCTGGATCTTTTTTCCAGGTCAGTGGTTTTTCCAGTGAGATATTTCACATTGTCTTCTATTTTTTCATTCATTTGGTTCTATTTTACAATATCTTGATTTCTCATAAAGCCATTAGCTCCATTCTAATTTTTAAGTAATTATTTTCTTCAGTGAGCTTTTGGACTTCCTTTTCCATTTCAGCAATTCTGCTTTTTAAAATGTTTTTCTCTTCATTGGCTCTTTTGACCTCTTTTTCCATTTGCATTAGTTGATTTTTTAAGTTGTTATTTTTTTCAGTATTTTTTGGGGCCTCCTTTAGCAAGCTGTTGATTTGTTTTTCATTATTTTCTTGCACCACTCTCATTTCTCTTACCAATTTTTCCTCTGCTTCATAGTTATTTCTTCTCAAGGATACCATCATTTTCATTCTATTTACTAGTACCCTCTTTGGGGTAAGAATAAGATTCAAAAGTATTCTCATTTATTCTTTGGCTTTTTGAATGATCAACTCATCAATCAATTGACAACCATTTTAGTGAGCACCTATATTGTGCCATGCATTTTCTAGGAATTGGTAATATAAATATAAAAGTGACATAGTCCATGCCTTCTGGAGTTGGTATTCTGTTAGGAAAAATATTATTAAGGCAAGTGGAAAAAATAGTTCTACTTCTGGGCAAAAAATAAAACTCCTTTAGATATCCTAATTCTAAATGTCCTCCTGTTATACTTCCATGACAAGTATGTAATCTATTCTCATCTATTCCCTTCTTTCCAAGTAGACTATTGTATTTTTGGATAGTCATATTGCTTTTGTTTCTGCCTCAATTTATCTTCACCCAATGCACTTAACCATGTGTCATCCTTTTTATTATTGTATTTCCTTGCATGATTATATGTTGTTAACATGTAATACTCTGATCACTCACCTCTTACCTATTATTTTCCTTCTTAATAAGGTATAACACATCCAGAGCCATTTTCCAGTCATGAATTTCATCCAGCTATATCTCAGTGACACTGGTGGTATGAAATTTTGCTCCTTTCATCAGAACCCCCAGATCAGCTTGCTTGGTATTTATACTTTTGTGCATTTGCTTATAGTCATCTTATGCAGTTGGTTTTATGGCTGGATAATTTGTTGTATTTTTTTTCTATACATTTTGTTCCTTTTGTAATTTTTCTTCCAAATAGCCACTCTTTTTTTTTGTCATAGTTATTTGTTCTCTCTCTCTCTGTCTCTGCTTTCTGTCTCTGTCTCTCTCTTTGTCTCTCTGTCTCTGTCTCTCTCTCCCTATCTACTATCTATCTGTAGAAAGGGAGGAAGGGAGAGGCAGAAAGAGCACATTTTTCCCTTCCCTTTTCTTTTTCAATATCAAAGCCATTATTTATTTATTTACTTAGCCTCGTACAGTGGAAAGTGTGCTCAGAGGACCTAGGTTAAAGTCCTGCCTCTGATGCTTACTACCTGTGTGACATGGGTAAGATAACCGCCTTGAGCTTCATTTTCCTTATACGTAAAATAAGGAGGTTGGATGTATGGTATTCTAGCTCTATATTTTTGATCCTATGATCATATTTGTAAAACTCTAAGCAAATGTACTTTTCCAAGTACTTTTTAGGTGGCCTTCATCTATGTCACTAGATCTCTAGGCCTTGGTTTCCTCATCTGTAAAAGGAGTAGGCTGAATGAGCTGTCTAAAGTCCCTTCCAACTAAGAATATTCTATAGCTCATTGACAATGTCTAGATTTATTGCTTATTCAGATTCACTTTTCTTCTAAGTCAAGAAACCCTAAAATATTTCTCCAAATTCCACAAGTCTTTCTTGAAGTACATGCTTACAAACATCTCTTGTTCGAAAGAAAGTTTACCTAGCACTACAGGGAGAATTATGTAAATATTAAGTTTGGCTGAGCAGTGACTAAGGAGAGAGGGAAACATGACCTCCATCTGCAAGCAGTGGTGGGAATGAAAATGATTTCCTGTGGGAACTCAGAAGGTATCACTGTTAAATCATTTGTATACTGTTAAATGAGTTGTGTGCTAGTGGGGCAGGGAGGTCCTGGAACTGTGTTTGCTGGCATCCTCCCCAATTCCATCATTGTCTACAGGTATTTGAAAGGTTGAAAAAACAGCAAGGGAAAGACATTACTTTGATTCAAGGTGATAGAACCAGGAGTAATAAGATAAAACTAGGGAAACGAAAGTGTAAGTTAAACAACATGAAAATGTTCATAGCGGGGAGATTTATTACCTTATTAAAGCATCTTCTAAGGGAAGTGGAAGTGTTATTCCTTTGCATGTTTAAACTCAGACTGAAAAAAATCTCTAGGTAACAGGCTATAGAGAATAACCCTAGAGAGGAAGGAAAAGATACTATGTAGTCTAACTCATGTTTGTATTTCTAATAACTATAATTAGCAAGACTAACAAGCCACAACAAGTTAGAAATGCAGGATATGGTTGAATTGATATTTGCTTTTATCTCTATTTCCATCTCAGATCCTGATTTTAAAAAATCTCAGAAGAAAAAGATTCCTCTTCCTCTTTGGGTAAAAGGTTGAATTCATAGTTGAGGAACTGACCTAACAAGTATCTTATTGAGGCTAAAGTTTTGGCACTACTTTTGTTTTCAAGACAATTTCTCAGAAGGCAGTATATGTTTTTTTTTATTTTAATACCATCCAGTATAGTTTAACAAACATGAATTGAATAATGACTATGTACCTAGCTCTGTACTTGACTTTTTCTTCTACCTGTGAGGTCCTTGAGGGCAGTCTCTCTGTCTCTCTCTCTCTCTGTCTCTCTCTCTGTTTCTGTCTGTCTCTCTCTCTCTCTGTCTCTCTCTCTCTCTCTCTCTCTCTCTCTCTCTCTCTCTCTCTCTCTCTCTCTCTCTCTCTCTCTCTCTCTCTCTCTCTCTCTCTCTCTCTCTCTCTCTCTCTCTCATATTCCCTCTATCCTATCTTCCCCAGTCCTCATCTTCTCTCCCAGAATAATTTTTCATCTTTCGTACATACACTGCAAAAAATGTTGTTTCTTTTTAAATTAACAAAAATATATTTTTTCCCTCTTATGTACCACTGCTAGGAAAAGGAAAGAAAAAAAAACAAATCCCCCATAATAAAATTTCATATTCAAACAAAACAAATTTCCCCAAAAGTTGTATTTAAAAAAATTATATATGCCACATTTTTTTAGTCTGAATCCATCACCTTTCTGTTAGGAGGTGAGTAACATGCTTCATTACTGATTCTCTGGAATCATGGATGATCACTACATTGATCAGAGTTGTTACAGCTTTCAAAGTTGATTATCTTTAGCATTGCTATTATGGTATAGTTGGTTATCCTTATTACATTCTTTATTAGTCTAAAAAGGCTTTTAAATCATTAGTTTTTGTATTATTGATATAATATAACTTGTCCTTCTAGTCCACTTATTTAATTCTGCATTTGTTCATAAAAATCTGTTCATGTTTCTTTGAATTTATCCATTTCCTCATTTCTTGCTGCCTAATGGTAATCACATTCATATACCACAATTTATTTAGCCATTCTCCAACTGACAGACACTTCCTCTCTTTCCATTTTTTTTGTGCCACTACAAAAGAGCTTCTATAAACATATATTTTTCCAGATAGGATGTTTTCTTCTTTCTCTGATATCTTTTGGGTATAAGTATAGCATTGGTATAGCTGGGTCAAAGAGTATGCACTGTTCAGTAACTTTTTGTGTATAATTCCAAATTATTTTCAAGAAAGTTTGTACCCATTCACAATCTCACCATCAGCTCATTGATATGTGTGTTTCTCTGAAGCCCCTCCAAAATCTATCTTTTTAAAAAACTATTTGCCAATCTGCCAAGTGTGAAGTAGAAACTCAGAATTGATTTAATTTGCATTTTGCAAATTATTAGCAATTTGGAACATTTCTGCTTATGGCTAGATACATAATTTGATTAAATAAGTTAGAGCAAAATTATAGCAGGATGAAACATTAGGCTTGGTCTGATTGGTTATAGCTAGTCATTATAGGCTTTCCAGTAGGGGAATGAGATGATAGAAGCAAAGATTTAGAAAGATTATAATGGTCAATGTGTACAAGATGGATTGGATTAGGAAGAATGGGAAATCAGAGATCCTCCTTTTAGAACTTGAAGAGACCTTAGAAATGTTAGAATTATCAGTACATTAAATGTTCACTTTGATAGTGATTGGATACTTAATTTTATTCATTGATAAGAATGTGGTAGGATCCATAAGGAAACCAACTCTGTTTTCTAGAAGTTCATGTTCTGTTAATTCAATGCACATACATACATTTCTTTTTTAAGTTTACATTGGTTTGGAGGGTTGTTGTCTGTTAATGATGAATATCATAGAGTCAGTTATTCAGTCTTAATAGATGGGGAGAGCATGAGAGCACCGTTCTTTATCCAGAACTTGTGCAAGAATGCCATCATGAAACTGGTGAACAGCACTGATGTTGTATCTGGTCAACTCCGTTTTGCCATGATCTTCCACAAGCCCACACAACTGACAATATCAAAGGTCTTGGCCAGATTGACAAATGTTTTATACTGACCTCTGTTCTGTTCTGGACGTTTCTCCTGGAGTTGCTAGACAATAAATACCATGTTGACCATCCCTCAGTCCTTTCTGAAGCCACACTAGCTCTCAGGTGTATGACCATCTTCCAGGTTAAGGATTATAAGATTAAAGAGGACTCTGGCAAGAATCTTGCAAGCTATGGCTAAGAGAAGGACTCTGTTGTGGCTGTCACAGGACAATCTATTTCCTTTTCCTTTATAAAGGTGGACAATGGAGGTATCCTTGATCTTTTAAAGGATAACCTCCTCTTGTCATATAATCTAGAAGATTTCAGTCAGCTTTGTATGAGCAGTGGGTCCCCTGTCTTGGAGATCTTTGTTGGAATGTAATCAGCTTAGTAAACAGCATTCAGAACTTCTTCAGTTGCATGTTTGTCTAGAGATAGATTAATGTCAATCTGAAGAATATGGTCAGTAGCAATGATCTGTTGAGAACACTTTGGATATGTGCAGTTCATTTCTCCAGGATCATGTCCTTACCATTGATCAGTCTGCCTGCCTGTGTGTCTGCCTGTGTGTCTGACTATCTCTCTCTCTCTCTCTCTCTCTCTCTCTCTCTCTCTCT
>NW_027187419.1:90037339-90098051 GCF_028583685.1 Petaurus breviceps papuanus | reverse complement strand
TCTCTCTCTCTCTCTCTCTCTCTCTCTCTCTCTCTCTCTCTTTCTCTCTCTCTCATCAGAACTGAGTAATTAAGATTTATCAAAGGTATGTGACCCATTTGTAGCCTTTATGGCATTATAGAAACATTTTAGATTGTTACTATTAGCATAAAGTGGAATCTCATCTGCCTTGTTACCGAGTCAAGAATCCTGCATCTCTCTAAGCTTTGCATGCACTTTATGGGTTTGGTTTTTTTTTTTGCTTTTTGGAAGGCAATTGGGGTTAAGTGACTTGCCCAAGGTCACACGGCTATTTTTTTTGTGTGTGTGTGTTAAGTGTCTGAGGCAGGATCTGAACCCAGGTCCTTCTGACTCCAGGGCTGGTGCGCTATTCACTGCACCATGTAGCTGCCCTATGCACTTTACTTTTGATGGAGTTAAACACTGCTTATTTAGCGATGGGATTAACTAACCTGCTGGCAACCCCCCTGGAGTTCTCATTTTTCACTAAGTAGCTTCTGAATTTCCCTATCATTTTCAACAAACAAATCCCGATGTTTGTGAGTGTTCTGACCTAGATAAATAAATGCAATGCTATACACCAAATCTCTGAAAACTGCCCCCTCCTTTTTCTGATTCCTCTGTTGCCACTGTGTGTTGACTCAGCTTTCCCTCCAAGTCAGCTACCAACTGTTCATACATGTTCATACATTCTGATCTGTTGACATTTAGTCTCTGTTAGTTAGCTTGCCTTGGCTCCACCATTTTTTTGAATGGAAATGTTTGGTTTCAAAAGCATATCTATGATTAGTCCAGCACCCTATGCCACACATCAACTTCATCACTCTCATATTCTCCTTACAATGACACAGTCTATTATATGATGATGTTTGCTGCAAATTAAACATTCATGAAGCTTAATTGCATTTAGGTAAACAGAAGGCAGTGTTGTTGATGAGGTGTAAAAATCTTCAGTAGAAAATTATCGTTGTTGTTGATGTTTCTGACTCCATTCCTCCCAAGGACTCCCTGCTGTATCTGATATCTGTGTCTTTGTTGTTGCTGAATCTTGTTCAACTCTTTGTGACCCAATTTGTGGTTTTCTTGGCAAAGATACTAGAGTGGTTTGCCATTTACTTTTCCAGTTGTTGTTGTTTTTGTTTACTGTTGAGGAAACTGAGGCAAACTGGGTTTAGTGACTTGTCCAGGATCACACAGCTAGTAAGTGTCTAAGGCTGGAATTGAAATTAGGTCTTTTTCACTCTGGGCCCTGTACTCTATCCACTGCACCACCTAGTCTGTATCTAGTCTGGTAATTCTTACACAGAATCACAAGCTTGTTCATTTTCAGCACATTGATGATGAGAGTTTCCAGGTCTTCCTAAAACTTTTCTTTGACTTCATCAGAGTTCATGAAGTTGAGAACATAAGTACTGATAATGGTGGTATGGCACTTTCCTGCAAGTGGTAACCATGTTGTTATGAGCCTACTCTTTACTTCTTTGGGAAGCATATAAGCTTACTGACTAGAAGAGATTTGATTTCAAAATGTATGCCAGCTTAATGGTGCTCCTCTGCACTCCAGAAGATTGTGTATCCAGCTCCTACTTCAGTAAGTTGGCCTTTTTTGCCAGCCTTGTTTCACTCAGGGCTGCTATTTGGATATGATACTTTGTTCTCATTGGCCCATTCCTCCTGGGGAAGTGTTTACATGCTTAGGGTAGACATCCTCTAACCCACCATTGGATCTGAGGTCTGTCAGTCACCCTTAACCTGTTTTAACCTGTCTACTGAGACAGTTTTACTGAATGTGGCCATGGAGCATGCTAAAGCTTCTTGGAGCCACAGGTGAAAGTTAGGTGACAGCTGAACACCAAAGATAAGTGAGAATACCTGAAAAGTGTTCAGCAAGCCCTCACATCAGAGTTGCTTACCTTCACTGAATACCCCATAAACCCCAGAAGAACTATTTATTGAGCCTTGGTTTAGGGGGCCAGAGTGGTGTATTAAAAGGAGCAGTGGGTTGAGCTTCAGGAAATGTGTGCTCTCTAATCCTGGTCCTGCTACCAATAAACTGTGTGACTTAAAATAAGTATCTTAACCTCTCTGGGCCTCAGGATCCTTATCTGTAAAATGAAGATTTTTATCTTTAAGATGCCTTTTATCTTTAATATTCTACAATTCCTGGCACCAGCTCAGGGCTTATTATTACAACTTAGTAACAAATACCTGCTCACCCCAATGGCCCTGTGATTTTATAAAATGGACCATATTATCAACATTTCCTAAGTATTAGAAAAGTGTTAGTGTAAACATTAATATTTTGCAAATATCTTTTTACTCTAATTTTTCATTATATTGTACTATACTATTCATCACATTAGCCTTCATTTTAGGATATAAATGTATATTTCTGTTTTCTTTATGTGTAGGTGATAAGTACATGTGTGGGTTCAAATATTTTGAGATAAACAGATCTTGTTATACCATTTTCAACACTGTTTAGATCTTGCCTTGACTTTTTCTGTTTGTTTATAGGGTGAAGTTATTGGCAAATGGATCATGGGGAATGTTAGAATCTGAAAATAAGGCAAATGTGAGTAGGAGTATGTTTCCTTAAAGTAAATAATGTAGTCATTAAGAAATGCATAACCAATATGACAATAATTTTAAGAAGTGTGACATTTGATTTTTTAAAGGTACTCTGAAAGTTTTTTTTTTTTTTAATGAGGTTGGAATTTAGAAGTAAAATTATCCAGTATTTCTTTGACTGTGAAAATAGTACCCTAAATCTTGGAGAAAAGGGACTGTTATATCTGGGTATGAGAAGGAAAAACCAAGACAGAGATGGATTTAGAAATTGACATTTATCTAGGAAAACTCTGGTCATTTTGATCTCACCATGTTACTATAACCTGTGTGGCTATATAATTCTCAATTAAAATGTAGCAATCTAGTGGAAGGACAAATCCCAGGATCCTTTGCCATTAAATTTAGGAAGATTTCCTCAGGTTTAACTTGCAGTGGTAATGTATATTTCAGCATGTTCACTTCCTTGTCTTTGCATCACAGTCAGGAGTCTTGTGTAGAAATACAGAGAATAAAAGGAAGCTTCACCCCATTATAGTGCATGTGTGTGTGTGTGTGTGTGTGTGTGTATGTTTGTATGCACATGTGTACTTGCTTATTGGTCTATGAGAAAAATGCATCATTATCTTAGTTCCTACTTCAGTTATTCTTGCGCTATGGTCAATGTCATATTTACAGTATTTATTAACTATTGACAGTTCATTACCAATTGAATACTTGATTGTGGTGCTTTCAGTTAGATCTCTCTAGTCGTATTAGTGGTGCTAATAATCATGATATATCTGAAAACCTTAAAGCAAAGCTTTAAATTTGAATCCAATACTCTACCAACATGTTAAATAGCAATAGTAACATATTTTAAATGTAAGGTCTTCCCAGCTAATTTTTAATATTTTTTAAAATTCTACTCTCCATTCCCTCCCCCACCTATTGAGAAGACAGGCAGTATGATATTAATTATACATGTGAAGTCATGCAAAACTTATTTCCATCTTTCCATCGGTCTCAGAGAGGATGCTGCTGAGGTGCAGGGGTTTTGTATTGTGGAACTTGTCCAATACCTTTGCGGAGCTGAAAGGCTGAAAAGACACTTCCTTCCCCCTCCAACTCTTTCCTTCCCTAAAAGTTTTCCTCACCAACCCACCAAATAGTACCTGTAATCCCCACCATTATGTCACTACTTTGGATTAAGGAATAAAAATTCCTGTTAAAATGCAAATATTCTACCAGTGATGGATTGGCCATTAGTAACAGTTAACATACCAAATTAATTAGCTGTTCATATAGTAAAACCCTGAGGGAATGGGTTGAATGGGTTCCATAATAGGTAAATTTTCTTACAAAGATGATTTCTTTCAAAATAGAAGAGGACATGAAGTTTTTTGAAAGAGGAGTAACAAAAAAAATTGGAAATTTCATAGCTTATTATGGCATTTTACATATATGGTTTCCTTTTTATTCTTACAACATCCCTGTGAGGTAGTAACTATAGCGGTAATTTCCATTTTACTTGTAAGGAAAATGAGGATCAGAGAGGTTAAATAACTTCCCTGTGATCACACAGTTTATTAAATGTAAGAGGTAGAATTCAAATTAAAATCTCTTCTGACTCCAAATCTAGTACTTTTTCCATTAAAGCATTGCACTTACCTGGAAACTGAGGTAGGAGGCATAGAGACAAGTTCTGAACAATTAAAGGTAGCATAAGGTCATCAGGCAAATGACAATTAAAGGAAGAAAGAAGGAATGCTGAAAACAGAAAATGCTTACCTAGGTTTACAGCTGGGGGCAATAAGTGTTTACTCTTTATGTTTGCATGTACCCCCAAAGAAACTGAGTTCTTTGGGTTTGGAAGCTGGATGTTCCTTGAGGAGGCCTTGATAGCTACTCCTTAAGTTGCTATAGACTCTTCCTTCTCATACAAATTGAACATATAGGGCTGTGACCCATTTTACTTGAAATTGGAGGTTTCCAGCATATGATTACCACTAAATAAAGGGCATGAGTGGTGACATAACTGTTTAAAGATAAAGTCTGTGTGGCCTTCACTCAGTAGTCTCATTCTTAGCAAAAGGCCTAGGTCTCTCTAGCTGTTGATGGAAGTTAGTACTGAGTATGCAAAATATCCATTTCATTCTCTACAGAGTGCTTCAAAAGCACTCACCACATAAATGACATGTATACATGGTATCAAAAATATTAGGGAAAGAAGACATTCTTTTCATTTTTAAATAAAATGCAGCATGTTTCTCTGGTGATATTCAGTCAATATTTCCATACAATTATAGCTTTATAAGACTATTACCATTTCAGTTATTCATTAGTCATTTATAAAGCACCTATAGGTACCAGCTATTATGCTAGGTGCTAGGGATACTAAGACAAAAAAATGAAATAATTACTATTATTAAAGAACCAATATTATATTTGAGGATTGTGACATGTTTGTGTGTATGTGTATATATATGTGTGTGTGTGTATGTGTGCTTATAATATATATACACACATGCTTTCTATACACACACTTTAATAGCTTAAAGCTGTACTCAGAATTTTGGAACTATATATCTATATCTATACATACATACAGAGAATAAATTAAAAAACAAATACTGGGGCGGCCAGGTAGCACAGCGAGTAAGAGCACCGGCTCCAGTGTCGGGATGACCTGGGGATCAAATCCGGGCTCAGATACTTAGCACCACACCCAGAAATAACTGGCTGTGTAACCTTGAGCAAGTTCCTTAACCCCGATTGCTTTAAAAAAAAAGAGAGATAAAAAAAAACAAATACAAAATAGTTAAATGCGAGGTACAAAGGGATGGAGAATACTAGCAATTGGGAGATCAAGAAAGATTTCATGAACAAGATAGTGCTTGAACTCCATCTTGAAGGAAGTGTGGGCTTCTATTATGAGGCAGAAGTGAGGTGGGAAAGCATCTCAGACAGAGGGGACAACCAGTGCAGATACAGAGATGGGGAATGGAGTGGTGTGTGTTAGGAACAGAGAGACCAGTTTGGGTAGAATGAGGAGTATAAAAGGGGAAATAATTTAAAATAAGGCTGGTAAAAGAGAATTGAGTCAAGTTGTAAAAAACTTTAAAGGATGAACAGATGAATTAACATTTTATTTTAGAGGCAATAGGGAGTCACTGGAGTTCATTAACATGGGAGTGATATGGTCAGATCTGAAAATCTGTGCTTAAGTAAAATCATTTTGGCAACTGTATGAAGGATGGATTGGAGTGTAGAGAGATTTGAGAGAGGGAGAACAATTAGGAAGCCACTGTAATAGAACATGAGAGAAAGATGAGGGCCTGAACTAAGGTGACAGCTATGTGAATAGAGAAAAGGGGTTGGATATGAAAGGTGGTTTCAAGACAAAAATGGTAAGAATTGGTAACTGATTGACTATGTGAGATGAAAAGTCAAGGATAACAGTGGATTAAGAATCAGAAAGTTTGGAAGAATGGTAGTGTCCTCAAAATAAATAATAAAGTCCATTAGAATGGAGTGCTTTTGGGTGGGGGTAGGGGGAAGTTTAGGGATAAGAGATAAGCTAACAATTCAACAAGTTAAAAAGCACTTATTTAGTGCCTACTATGTACCAGAAATTGTTCTGAGCCCTGCAGATACAAATAAAAAATATTAAAAAAAAAAGTAACAAAAAATCTCTGTTCTCAAAAGATTCATCATGAGTTGCATTAATAATAACTTCAATTGCATCTATACACTGGCTGTGTACTGGATCTTTTACTGTGTTTCCAAGAGAATGGAGCAGAGCCAAATATTTGCTCTTGTATGTCTCCAGTTTCATGCCAAAGCTTCTTTGTTGGCCTTTTCTTCCTCCCTCTTCACCCTCACCCCTTCAGAGGAGCTTTTCCCCTGCATACAGCTCAATCCTTGGCTATGATGTATCTGAAGTACACAGACTGTACACCACAAAATGGTCATTTTAAGAAATGACAAACAAAAATTAGTCTTTAAAGGCACCTATTCTCATTTCTCCATTGCCGAGGTTTAGAAGTAAAATAAGTGAGAAAGTTGGATTGGCTGCCCAGGCTGTGAAAAAGATTGAGGCAAAGTTTAAAATTTTCCATTCACCACACTTCAGTAGTATAGGTAGATGAAAATGCCAAAATAAGCACGAATTTCATTTTAATTAACTTTATAAGATTTTTCTACCACTTAGGTGCCCCCTCCTACCCCTATTCTTTATTTTGTTCATTTTAGGGCCATAAATATTATTAATCCACAGAGATTTCTTTCTGCTTCCTTTAGTTAATTAAAGACACTCTAGAATTTATCTTATGCTACCACCAGGAGGGCACAAAAAGTGAAATATTATATTACTAGATGGTTCATTCATTAGCATAAAATAATCAGTGGAATTGTATATTGGAGTTTCAACTACCTCTGTCTGTTCTTTTTTTTTTTTCCTTTACGAAGCAAAAGCAGCCAACAGAAGAAAGTATAAAAAGAGAAAGAAAAATGAAACAGATTTTTCCTAAGGAAAAAGCTAGAGAGATAGACCAAAAAAAAAAAAAAAAAGGAATATATGAGTTAAATTTGCTTAGAGACACTTCTAATGAGAATCTAACATGGGAATAAACTGTAGTAATTCCTTGCCTGGCTGCAATTAAAGATAAAATAGTCATAAATGCCTTCATTGAATTATGCTACATGGCTCAATAGGAAGAAGGGGGGCGGAAATGGTTGTCAAAAAATCTAAAATGATATTTCTATAGATACATATGTTTTACCCTAAATTAATAGTTCTATTACAAAAAGACACTGTGATGTAAACTGCATGTATCATTCACTTACAGCATTTTATACCAAACGATGCAGAACCCAGTGCTGGACAGCTCTACTATTTATATCTCTCTAAGGGAAACTCATCCTGCCCTCTTTTTCCACCCTCAGTGTTTTTCTTCCTTCAGGGAGAGATACTGCATCAGTGTTTCATTCCTCCTCTGGGTGGACTTAAAGGCCAGACACATTGATTATTAATCATTATATTGGGGTGTCTCTTCTCTCTTGACCAATGACATAGTCTTCAGTGCATGATAGGTATACTGTAAGTGACATCTGTACTGAAAAAAATCAGGTTATAGCGTATGGATCTGCACTAATAAAAAAAGCCATCTTTCAAATCCTCCTTTTGAAAGTCTTACTAAGAAGACCACTGTGTTACAAATGCATGGGCACTGAGCCATAAATCCAGAAACATAGATGTATCTAAAAGCCCCATTTTGGACATTCTTTACTTAGACTCTTGGGACTTTCTAAGCTTAACTACACTCACTTACTCTTGTACAGATGGTTGTGTTGATGAATGCCTATGAGTAAACTTAAAACAAGAGATTTTCTGGTTCTATTAACCAAGTGTTCCTATAACCCAGGTCCTATTTAAGGGAGATTTTTACTAGGAATTCACTGTCTCAATTTAAATTCCTTCACTACCAAGACCATGCAGAGTGTTGTAGGTTTTCTTCATGTTGAGGCAATTTTTTTTAATGTCATTCTCTGTATTTCATGGGTTGTCTCCTATTTAGAATATGAGCTTATTTAGCAGAGAGACAATTTTTGCTATTTTTTTGTACCTTTAGCATTTAACTCAGGGCTTGGCACATAGTAAGAATTTAATGAAAGTGTGCTAATTGATTTCACTTACATGTGTAGTTATATTGGTAGAGAGAGGAGCTTATCCTATGAAAACCAGCTATTGGAACATTTAGTTTGAGCGAAGATTAAAGGTTAAAAATGGCACCAGGCTTATTATATCGAGTGGTTGTAGCTGGAAAGCAAAGCATAGGTTTTACCCAAATTCAGTGTAGGTAGGACACTGGTCACACATTAATCTTTACACTTCAGCATGCACAGACACTTCCATCAGTAAAATGGGCATGTGCCAAGAGACCTCTAACAAATTTAGTTTCTTTGTTGCAAAACTGTGCAGGATAACAACTTGATATGGCCTATCAGTTATAAACATTCCTGCCTATGAGCAAGCAGGTTTATAGTAATCATGGCAGAATCAAAAGTAGTTTTCTTCAAATTAAACCGAGCTATTTACCTTTAGGATTACATTTCATGTATCATTGTAATCTATATTTCTTCTGCAATAAAATAAAGGACAATGTATTCATAAGTGTAATAAATAAAAGAGCAGGAATAGGAAATGACAAACTAAAAAAAAAAACCTTTAAAATTATTGCTTTCCTGTATCCTTTAACTGGTTTTGCAAATACATTTTTAGAAAATCAAACAGCAAAATACTAACAAAACCCATTATTTCTTTATATAGAAACTACCTTAAAGAAAAGCAATAATGAAACATATGAGAAAACACATTCTGCTTAATGATTTTCTTTCAGAAAAATATTGCTACCATGGTCGTTTTTAATTAAATAAGAATTTAGCACTTTTGTATGTGTATTCTTAATGTCAGACTCTTTTGTTATCACACTTACACCTCTGTTATTAATGTTAGCCATGGTTTGCAGAAGAGGAAAAGCTAGTTATCAATGAATAATTCAGACTCCATAACTGTCAGACCTCATTATTTTAAATAGGGCCTGGTTGTTCCAGTTGTAACTAGCTAATTGCATTGTTTAAACCTAAACTGTTAGACTATTTCACATAATTCACAATTAAAAAAAAACTTTTAATACATTTTAAACTACTGTAGTACATAGAACAATTTGCTTTAAATCAAACTGAAAGAACAAAGAGACGTTCATTCTAGTTGTGATATGTGTTCTAAAATGGGGAAAAAAATCTCTACTGAAATCGAGTTATCTTGGATGAAATGCTTATATAAAACAAAGTAGCCAAAAATTTTTAATGAGCAAAAAGTTGAAGACTGACTGGAATAATTAATTTAAAATAATTCATATCTATTATCAAAATCCATTGCTAAATAAAAGCTCAAAGACAGAACTATGAAAGTTTTTTTTTTTACTATCTTTTGAGGGGGGGTGTAAAATGAAAGAGAAAGATGATACATCTAAAGGTTATCATGTCATCCCACAGTATCCCTATAAATCTACATCTAAACTATTGTGTTGTTTAAATTGAAGAATCTCACTATCTCCCTTGATTGCATTTTCACATGCATTCCTGCATATCAGCATCTCAATGGAAGTTCTTACTTTTCAAGTGCATTTTGTTTAGTTTGGTCTTCTACATTGACAAAGAGCATGTGATGAGCCTATGTCTTCTTTTTCAAAAAGTTATTAATTTATTCTATTAATCTGTCTCTCATATTAACCCTCAATGTCGTTGAGCAAATAAAAAGAAAAGTAAAGCAAAAAGAAAATAAAACCTTCACAACCTAACTGCAAAGAGCAGGAAAACAAATTCCTTCATAGATCATATTTGAAAATGTATGTTTCTCTCTGCCTTTTAACTTCATTAGCTCTCTGTCATGACGTCGTGAATGGCATACTTCATCTCTCTTCTTTCAGACTCATTTATCATTTATTTATTGTGTGGATTAGAGTATTTCAATTTTTTTTCTTTTGCCTAAGTTTTATTTATATGTTTTGTTTTTGCATTATATTTATAGATTACTCCCACTCATTTAAAAAAATTATGCATAAAATGATGGCATGTTAAACTACAAATCTACTATGTATAACTTGCTATTCCTTTTAAATATACAAGTTATCATGTAAATTTCTTTTTTTCTTCCCCCCCTACCCTAAAGATGGACCCCATTAGAAACACATATGTAAAATTATTCTATAAATACTTCTAGGTATCAGTTCTTTCTCTGGATGTAGATAGCATCTTTGTTCATATGTCCTTTGTAGTTAAAGTTAGGAGTTAGTCAAAATAACATTCATTCAAAGTTGTTCTTAAAACAATGTTGCTATTATACAATGATCTCTTGTTTCTGCTCATTTTGCTCTTCATTGGTTTGTACAAGTCTTTACTTATTTTTCTAAGATCATTGAACTCATCATATCTTATAGCACAGTAATATTCCATCACAATCATATGCCACAACTTGTTCATCATTCCCCAATTGATGAGCATCCCTGCAATTTCCAATTCTTTGCCACCACAAAGAGAGCTGTTTTAAATATTTTAGAATATGCAGGTTCTTTTCCTATTTTCCCAATTGTCTTTGGAAGTAGACTTTGTAATCATATTTCTGGTTCAAAGGGTATAGGTAGTTTAATAAATCTTTGGGCATAATTCCAGAATTCTCTCCAAAATGGTTGATCAGTTCACAATTCTACCAACTGTGGATTAGTGTCCCAATTTTTCCATATCCCCTACAACATTTTTTGCTTTCCCTTTCAATCATTTTAGCCAATCATGTAGGTGTGAAATGTCATCTAAAGGTTGTTTTAATTTGCATTTTTCTAATCTATAAATTATTTTGATTTCTTCATTGGAAAATTATCTGTTCATATCCTTTTACCACTTATCAATTGGGTAATGACTTATATTCTCATAGGTTTCACAAAGATTTTATATATTTTACATATGAGACTTTTATCTGAGAAACTGTCTACATTTCCCCCCCAATTTTCTGCTTTTCTTTTAATCTTGTCCACATTTGTTTTATTTACAGAAAAGCATTTTTAATTTAATGTAATCAAAATTATCCACTTTACACTTAACTTTGCTATTTGTTGTTTATCCATAAATTGTTCACCTGTCCATAAGTCTGATAAGCAACATGTTCCATGTTCTTCTGATTTTTTTGGTAATTTTATATCTAGGTCATGTATCCAAATTGACCTTATTTTAGCAAATGGTGTGAGATATTGGTCTATGCCCAGTTTCTGCCATACTGCTTTCCAATTTTCCCAATATTTTTTTAACCAAAAAATGAATTCTTATCCACAGATTTTAAGTCTTTATAATTGTCAAATACAAAGTTTTTATGTTTATCTGCTACTACTCTATTCTTTTTATCTACCTTCCTATTTGTAGCCAGCACCAGATGGTTTTAATAATTATGGCCTTTAATATAGTTTAAGATTTTGTACTGCTATACCTCCTTCCTGCCCTAATTTTTGTTATTCATTTTATATTCATGATTTTGTTTTTGTTTTTCCAAATGAATTTTGTTATTATTTTTTCTAATTCAGTAAAATGGTTTTTGGTAATTTAATTGATATGGCATTGAATATATAAATTAGTTTAGGTAAAATTGTCATTTTTATTATATTGGTCCTGCCTATTCATGAACAATTAACATTTGTCCAATTATTTAAATCTGATTTTATTTGTATAAACTGTTTTTTTTTTTTAATAAATTAGTTTATAGAGTTCTGGGATTTGTTTTGGCAGATATACTCCCAGTAATTTTTTTTTTGTTTTCTCTACAATACTGTTATGATTATATAAATTATGCTCCTATTTCTACATATTTAAATCTTCCCAGTTTTGTCTGAAATCATCCATTTTTATAATTTCTTTGCTTAACTTCACACAACAAGAATCTCTCAGTTATGTAGAAAAAGGTTCCGATCTTAGCATTAGCAGTGACTCATTCTTGCTCAAAGTCTCTCTTATGTCCTGCAGCAGGTCCCCATCTAACATCTGAGATTTTCTTCCAACATTGTCACCATCTCTCTCAGGTCTTTTCTATGTCAGGACAATTGGAGCCCGCTCATATTCTTTTTCTGGATGTTGTTTTTTTTTCATTTCTTCCTGGGCTTCATGATCCATCAGTTTCTGGAACATCTCATTTTCCTCCTCATCCAGTTCCACAACACTGTGCATATCCTCTTCTTCATCACTTAAAAATTCACTTATTTCCTGTAATTTTTCCTCAAGTTATATTACATTACGTTTATATGTAATTTATTTATCCATTCTCCAACAAGAAGACATTGCTTTGGTTTCTTATTTTGGATATGCGTGGAAAGAACTGCTATAAATATTTTATATATATATAGTTTCTTTTCCTTCCATGAATTCTTTGGGATATAGGCCTATTGGTGGTATAACTAGTTCCAAAGGTTTGCACATTTTAGTAACTTTATGCCATAATTCCAAATTGCTTTTAAGAATGGCTGGACCAATTCAAAACAGTGGTCTAGGGTACCTGTTTCCACATTGCCCCTCCAACATTGATCATTTCTTTATTTTCTGTTCCAGTCTGATAGGTGTGAAGTAGAATGTTTAATGTGTATTTCTTTAATTTTTAGTGATTTAGAACATTTTTTCATAGGTTGTTGATAGTTTGAATTTCTTCCTTTGAAAACGAGCTATTTGTATTCTTTGGTCATATATATTGGGAATGACTCAGTCATAAATTTGAATTAACTTCTTATATATCTTGTTGTGATGGCAAACAAAGAAGTCCTTAGGGCCTTGTTTTGGCTATTTAATTATTTTGTACCTTGTTTCAGTTCAAGTTTTTTTTTTAAGCCTTGCCCATGATTATATCAGGTCTTTGTTAAGAAATGGAATTTGTTAACCCCGCAGTGGGAGGAACTTGCTGATGCAACAGAAAGGGGCAGAACAGGGAGAAGCTAATGACTATATATAAGGAGAAGCCCAAGCTGGGAAGGAGCAGAATTGAGAAGGGGAACTTTGTGGTGGCCAGGCACTCTGTTTGTCTCTTCTGTTTGTGTTGATTTTTCTTTGTGATACTTTGTACAGAAGCCCTGGGACTTTACTGGAAGCCCTGCATGAGGATTTTCTTGTTATCTGTTTACAGAAGTCCTGGAGGAGGGTTTCAGAGGTCCTGAGACTATATTGACAATTTGTATCAAGTTCTCAGACCTTCTTTGTGGGTTTGTGTTGAGTTCTCAGACCTCATATGTAGGTCTGTATTGATTTCACAGGCAGATAGTGAATTGATGATGGTACTGGCAATGTGTTTGAATGTTGTTTTGGCTCTGTTAAGCTTTGTCTTCCCAGAAACAGAAACTGTGAAGGACTTGAGGTGGACTGGACACTGTGAGCTTCAATATGGAACTGGATGAAGAACTGGACACGGAGCTGGACAAGTTGCTGAGGGCTGCCTACCTGTGAATCCAGGTGACCATTAGGTAGATTCAGATAGGAGCTGGACCCATGGAAGAGGAACCATGGAATCTGGGAGCCAGCCTCAAGTCAAGATGAAAAGACTTCTCCTTGGGTACTTAGTGCTGACTGAGAAGATCATGATTTACTGTGACCTAGGTCTGGGAGAACTTTGTACTCTGTACCTTGTACCTCTTAAGGATGATTGAGTTAAGGACATTTGGAAACTAATTTCCAGTTAAGAAGAGAGAAAACTTTTTGACTGAGAGATTAAGACAATGTGACCTGGGGGCTGGAGAACTTTGACCTTTGTACTTTGTGTCTCTTAAGGAGGCTTGTTCCTTAAGGATGATTGAGTTAAGGACTTAACGAATGATATCTTTTGCTGAAACCTATGTGGCCACTTTGTTGAAAACTATGTGGCCACTTTAGTGATAAGTTCTTATATTATAATATTATGAATACTGTACTTTGCTTTCTGTGAATGTTTTGCTTTAACTTGATGCTAAATAAATAGGGCTCACTATATTATATATATAGGGATCACTAAATAAATAGGGCTCACTATATTATGTGATCAGAACCTTAAAGCTGTTCATAGCAGCAGTCCTCTGGAAAGCTGCTTGCACTTGGCTTTACACTTGTAAGTGAGGCCATTATCAAATACTTGTTGCAAAGATTTTTCTCCCTAGCTACCTGTTTCCCTCCTGATTTTAACAACATTAGATTTATTTTCCAATCAAAATCATCCATTTTATTCCGTCATCCTATCTTTTTTAGTCATGAATTCTTCCCTTATCCACATATCTGTATTTCTTCCTTGCTCCTCTAATTTTTTTTATTGTGCTTTTTTGTGTGTGTGTGGGGGTAGGTTATTTTATTATATGTTTTGAGGTATTGGTCTAAGCTCAATTTCTGCCAGTTTTCTGCTCTTTTTTCATCAGAAGGTTTTGTCATATATATAGTGAGTCCTTCCTCTAGTAACTGAGATTTTGGGGTTTGTAAAATATTCTGCTACTGTTTTAAATTTGATAATTTAATTGTGACTGGTCTGTTCCACTGGTAATTATCTCCTCCCTCCTCCTTCCCTCATAATTTTAATAATTTCTACTTTAACATCTAATGATGACACTAATAATGATACTACTGGATCTCCTCCTCACTTTTCTCCCTATTATTACCCCCTTTTTTGTTCCTCCAGATGAATTTCATCATTATTTTTTTTCTAGCTCCATAAAATATTCTTTTGGAAGTTTAGTACATCACTGAGTAGGTAAATTCACTTAAATAGTATATAAATTTTTATTATATTACTTTGACCTACCCGTGTACAATTCATGTTTCTCTGTAGTAGTCTTACTAATAAATGCCTTTAGTTTATAAATTATTTTTGTAAAACATTTGTAAATGACTAAGTAGTTATCCATTATACTTTTTCACACTTAATTCTACCTCAGTTATCTTTTCAATTTATATTTTAATATATTTAATATATACTCTTACATAGCTATATTATATGCATATTTGTAAAGATATAGGTTTAAATATAAATATATTCTTTTTTTTCCTGGATTATTTCCAATTTCTCCATCCCTGTGAAGACAAAGAGGTAAGAACTAAGTGTCTGCATAGAGTTCCTCATTTGCAGAAATGTTCTTAATGGCTCCTTCAGTCTCATATCTTCCTTTAAAGAAAAGCATTATCCTTTTAAGAAACCTTATTTTTATGAATACCATACAATTATTTTTATAATTCAAGTCTTTTTTTTCCAGTGTGTATATGTGTATTTTCTATTCAATCATATAAATTATAAATGTATATAGACAACAATCAAATAAAACCACAGTATAAAGACCTAATACCTGCCATACTATCAACCATAGCCTAGTTTTAAGAAAAGAAAATAAATACATTCCAGCTAGCTTTGCCACACTCCTCTTTCCCACCCAAAGAACTTTTAAACAAAAATTTGCTTTTTGTTGGGGTAAGAGGAAAGGAAAAGGCAGAAAATGGTTCTGTCTTTGTCATTTCTTTTACATAATGTTTGAACCAGTCAGGGCATAAAAAAAACTTTAGATAACTTAGAAATTGCTTATAGATTTGTCCAACTTAACTTAGCTCATTCTTCCAACACTCACTGGCACTGGCAAGTCTGATAGCCAGTGTCATTACTTCTTCTTTCAGAATTCCCAAGGTAACCTTGAGGAAATGAAGTTTTTCTCTAACATTATCACTCTTGATCCCTTATCTGTTATTTTTCTCCCCTTATTATATCTACCATTGTGTAAAAAATTCCTAATATTGATTAGACCAGTTGAGCTCTCCTCAAGGCAGCAGCCAGGTGGCATACTGGATCGAGTGCTGGGGCTGGAGTTGGGAAGACCTGAGTTAAAATCCAGCCTCAAACACCTACTAACTGTGTGATTCTTGGAAAGTCACTTACCTCTGTTTGCCTCAGTTTCCTTAACTGTAAAATAGGTTTAATAACAGCACCGACCTCACAAAGTTGTTGTGAGGATCAAATGAAATAGTACTTTTAAAAAGCACTTAGCATAGTGCCTGGCATATAGTAAGTGCTATATAAGTGCTTATTCCCTCTTCTCTCCTCAATTCTTCTCCCTCTCCTTTCAATATCAATTATCTAATTTATGTTAATAGCTTCTACAAAGGACTTTTCCTTTGTTTTTCCTATACATTTCCGGGAAAAGTATAGTTTGGAAAGAATTGGAAAAAAAACTTGAACTGGAGAATAATCTTCCTTCTACCTCTGCTTGGTCTCTGGGAAAGTAGATTCAAGATGAAATTGATGACTACTAAATATTATTCTCAACAAGTTCACTTCTGGTTGTGTCACAGCCAGTGAATGAGTTGTTTCCTTGCTTGATTTTCACTAATAGACTGGGGCAATATTCACTAATAGACTGGGGGCAAGAATAAATGTTCCTTAGGGTTGATTCAGTTGCTGCAACTACTGTTCAACTCTACCATGGACTCCAGTTGATAGGTCTCTGGTGGTTGTTCCTAGACCATGTGAAGCTTTTAAGGTTTGTTACCTAGTCTGTTCAGTCTACTGTACTCATTCACTAAAGATTAGGAAAACAAATGCAATAGTTAGAGAAGAAACAAGAGACACCTGAGTTTCATAGCAAGATGGAAACAGGGAAAGAGAAAGGGCAAGAATCCCCTCCTTTGCCTAGATGTCTACAGCTATTCTTAACTCAGGCATCACAAGGGAAGAGAGAGTTCTAAGATTTTTCTGAGCCTTTTTTATACAAACTCATATCTGGATTGGTGGCCCTTTAAAAGGCCTCTGTCATCCCTCAATGAACTGACAGAAAACAAAACAAAGATTGCAGTCACATTGGGGAAGGGTTCCACCATCACATACTTCTGGAATCAGGCTTACCAAGTCTCTGAATTGATATGCAAAATGCAAAGAATATTTCATCTTCCAAGGACTAGCCCTTTACTGTTCAATACTCCCAGGGGTGTGGAGGCTAGTGGCAAGCAACATATTTTTCAAAATGTAAGGGTTGGGGAGAACCTACTAGCTACTGTCTCAAGCTCTTTCTGTTACATGGAAACAAATTTGTAGTTAGAACATGACTTTCAAAGCATTTTGTTTCTGTAGCATTTTGCTTTACAGGGTGTCCCAAAAGGAATTTGGGACACCCTGTACATGTTTGATTCCCTTTAGAATTGAGCTTGTTTTCACAGAGCCAAGATGGCAGAGTGGAAACAGGTCTTATGCATGGCTCCTGCTTCCACCACCTTCCACCTTACATACATGTAAAAAATTACTCTAAACAAACTTTAGAGCTACGGAACCCACAAAGTGACAGAGAGAAACAAATATTCCACCTCACAGGCTGACAGGAAGGGTCCATCACAGCATGCTGGGAGCAGAGCACAGTCCCAACTGAGCTGTAGTTTTACCCCCAGGGCAGCCCCAACCAGCAGCAGTGGCTAGAGCAGATTTCACAAGAGTAAATCACCAGCAGCTGTAGAGGTTTCTGGACTTCTCAATCCATAAATGGCAAAGACAAAATAAAAGGTCAGCGTGGAACTTTATTGGGAACAGGGGGAGCGCAGTCCAGCTGCTGTCCCCAGAGAAAGAAGGAGAGGACGTGCGGTGGCTACAGCTGCTGAGGCATGACTGCTTCTGGTGCTCCTGCACTGCAGATTGTAGGGGGAACAAGCAACCATTCACAGGGCAATCACTTTTGCTTTGACCTGCTTGGATCCAGATTGTGGTCTTGGGTAGTGTTCCTGGGTGTGTGACCAGTGAGCCAGAGTGTGTGAGGGCTGTAGAGAGGGGCACCCATCTAATAACTCTGGAAGCTGCAAAACCCCTAGCGATTTAGGACATATCTCTTTCCATTCTGGAAGCAGAGTTCTACCATTGCAAAGAGCTCAAAAGACAAGTAATTGGCTGCCAATATGAGCAAACAATGAAAGCACAAACAGATGATAGAATCCTTTTTAGGAGACAAAAAGGATCAAGGCATGGAGCAGGAGGAAGACATTGAAGTCAGAACTCCTACATCAAAAGCTTCCAAGAAAAAATGAACTGCTTCCAGGCAATGGAGGAGTTCAAGAAGGATTTTGAAAATAAAGTAAGAGAAGTGGAAGAAAAATTGGGAGGTTAAATGAGAATGATGCAAGAAAAATCATGAAAAGTGAGTCTACAGCCTGCTAAAGAAGACCCAAAAATACAATGAAGAAACTAACACCTTAAAAACAGACTAACTCAAATGGCAAAAGAGGCCCAAAAAGCCAAAGAGGAAAAGAATACTTTAAAAAGTCGAATTTGCCAGATGGCAAAGGAATTTCAGAAAAGTCACTGAAGAGAATAACTCCATCAAAATTAGATTGGAACAATTGGAAGCTAGTGACTTTATGAGAAATCAAGATACTATAAAACATATCCAAACAATTGAAAAATAGAAGGCAATATGAAATATCTCAATGGAAAAACCACTGACCTGGAAAATAGATCTAGGAGAGATAATTTAAAAATTATTGGTCTACCTGAAAGCCATGATCAAAAAAGAGCCTAGACACCATCTTTCAAGAAATTATCAAGCAAAACTGCCCTGAAATTCTAGAACCAAAGAGCAAAACAGAAACTGAAAGAATTCACAAATCACCTCTTGAAAAAGACCCCAAAAAGAAAACTCCTAGGAATTTTAGCCAAATTCCAGAGTTCCAAAGTCAAGGAGAAAATACTGCAAGCACTCCGGAATAAACAATTTGAGTATTGTGGAAAAACAATCAGGATAACACAAAACCTAGCATCTTCTACATTAAGGGGTCAAAGGGCTTGGAGTATGATATTCTGGAAGTCAAAGGGGCTAGGACTAAAACCAAGAATCACCTACCCAGCAAAACTAAGTATAACGCTACAGGGAAAAATAAAGTCATTCAATAAAATAGAGGACTTTCAAGAATTCTTTTTTTTTTTTTTTGCTTTTTGGAGGGCAATTGGGATTAAGTGACTTGCCCAAGGTCACATGGCTAGGTTTTGTGTGTGTGTGTGTGTGTGTGTGTGTGTGTGTGTGTTTGTTAAGTGTCTGAGGCTGGATCTGAACCCAGGTCCTCCTGACTCCAGGGCTGGTGCTCTATTTGCTGCATCACTTAGCCGCCCCCTTTCAAGCATTCTTGATGAAAAAAGCCTGAGCTGAACAGAAAATTTGACTTTCAAATACAAGAAGCAAAGAAGCATGGGAAGGTAAACAGGAAAAAGAAATCATAAGGAACTTATTAAAGTTGAACTATTTACATTCCTACATGGAAAAAATGATAATTATAAAATGTAAAATAAGACTTTTCTCAGTATAAGGATAGCCAAAAGGAATGTATATGTGTATGTATATGTATAGGAGGATGTATGTATATATAAATATATATGTGAGTGTGGGCATTTGTATGTTCATGTATACATAGACAGAGGGCACAGGATGAGCTAAATATGAAGGGATGATATCTAAAAAATAAAATTAAGAGGTGAGAGAGGAATTTTTTGGGAGAAGAAGAATGGGAGCAATAGATTAGGGTAAATTATCTCATATAAAAGAAGCAAGAGAAAACTGTTACAATGGAGCAAGAAGGTGAAAGGAAATGGGACAACCTGTTTCTCATCAAATTTGGCCTAAGGAGGGAATAACATACACACTCAACTGTGTATCTTACCCTACATGATAATGGGTGGGGGGTAGGGGATAAGGGGAGGATAGAAGGGAGAGCAGATTGGAGGTGAGAGTAGTTAGATGCAAACATTTTTGAAAAGGGATAGTGTCAAAGGGACGGGATAGAATGGAGGGAAATATAGTTAGTCTTTCACAATATAACTACTATGGAAATGATTTGGGTAACTACACATATACAATCTATACTGAATTGCTTATCTTCCCAGTGGGGGTGGGAGGGAGGGAAGAAGAGAAAAAAAATCAAGAACTCAAAGTTTTAAAAACAAATGTTAAAAAATTGTTTTTTACATGCAACTGGGAAATAAGATATACAGGTACTGGAGTACAGAAACCCATCTTACCCTACTAGAAAATTAGGGGGGTTGAAAGTGGGAGGATATAAGAGAGAAAAGATTGGGGGAAGGGGTATTCAATAGGCTTGCTGTTTTGGGGTGGGGGTAGGGGAAAGACAAGGAGAGAAAAAATTGTAACTCAAAATCTAGTGGAAATGAATGTTGAAAACTAAAAATAAATAAATTAAAAGAAAAAGAATTGACTTTTCTGGTTTGTTGACAACTGTGCTATTCAATGTTAGAAATACCTTGATTCAGATTTGTATCAACAGCTACTAACTGTGTGGTCATGGACAAGTCCTCTGACTTCTATCAGTCACTTTACTTATCTATAAAATGGATATAGCCACAAGTGTATTTCTCTCACAGGGTTATTGTGAGTCTTAAAAAAAAGACGTTTTATGGAAGGCACTGGGAAGGTCTTATAAATGACTGAAAAGTATATTGAGCACTTCTTATATGCTAACTATTGAGGATACAAGAAGAAAAGTAAGACTATCTCTGTTTCTTAAGATGTCACCTTCTAATGGGGTGGGGAGGGGGGAGGACAACATAATACTTATGGGAAAATTCAGCTTCACATCCAGTGGAAAGGTCCAGTGGTTTTTAAGTTGAAATAGTAAGAAAGATTGTAATACATTTTTAGTGTTATGTCAAATCTCAAAGACTTTAAGAAGGTGCCCCTCATATCAGTAGAGGGATTTCCTATACCAATGAAATTTATGAGTCCAATCTCTATCCCTGTTCCCATTGTGTTGGTTATTAGTATTCTCACCATTTTTCTACCATAGAATAATCTAGTCACTATATATATATATATTATACTGAAAATTAAAAAAACTGTGATATAATGTAGATGAAGATGGTGTTTATTAAAAAGAAGGTAATTATTAAATAGGTATGGAAGAAAACAAAAAATATCTAGATATGCTTTTTTTGGATGCACCTTAGTGCCAGGTAGAATTTGAGACCCTAGGACAAGTTTCAGTGGATTAAACATGCTCTGTCCATGCAGAGCAGATCCAAGCATGGAACTTCCTTTGAAAGCAGTGGGAGCTTGGTGAAGGTGAGAGAGGAGACAAAACAACAGCCTTTCTGATATCTAGAAAAATTGTCACATTCTGACAGCCCAAGAAGCGAGTTTCACAAAATAACTTCCTGGTCGCTAGTAAAACCTGTTGTCCTACAGAGGATAGCTCCCCGTCCCAAGTCAGGAAACCAGACCTTAGAAGGTAGAAATTCAAGAAAGAGGGTAGAGGTTACTTTCAGCAGAATTTCCCCCCCTTTAATATATGGCAGTTCTTTATTTCATATTTTACAGATGGAGCACCAACTAGCTATACCTGAGCAGTTGGATATTTCTCACATTTGGTGTGAAATATCAAGATTTAAAAATAGCCATTTTGTAACCAGGTGTGTGTGTCTGTATTTTTTTTTAAAGAAAGGTAAGAAAAAATTATTTTTAACTATTTTGCAGAAAATGAAAGAGAACATTTCACCATAGAAAATTTAAGAGAATACTTCACATCTACAGTTAAGTTAGTTACTTGTTCTTAACAACGAGTTGGTCAACATAAGGAGCAGATGGATTGGGAGATTTTTTTTCCTGCTTTCATCTTTTAAAATGAGGCACTATATGTTAGCTGCTTTAAAAAATAATCTTGTCAGTCACCAGGCTACTAACAGCAACAAGGATGAACTTGAAGTACATCTTTAGAAAAAGAGTGGTTAGCTCCAATAGAGAGAAGCAATATTTGACAGTTAGTCAAACCTGACATTGGAGTTCTTGATCTTGTTGACATCTGAAGCCATTATTTCCATTTCAGATTTTTTTCTCACATAAAAACAGGTTGAACTTCCTTGAATCCATTTCTCATTTGACTTATAATAAAATCATTAGTAGTTGTAAATATCTGGGCACACATAACTTTCTATCCTAAACTCTCATGGAAAACTGATGCAAAAAATCTTACGTTAGGACATGTTCCACATTTTTCATAATTCTCTATCAGAAAATACTTCATAACCCAAGGATAAGTGGATACTGTCTAAAAACTTCCTACTTCCTTACTAATCTTATGAATTTTAGCAGCACATTGATCCCATTCTCTCATATAATTAGTTGATTTTTTACCCCTATCATAGCTTCTTCTAGAAACAATAGTAGCATCTTTAATATGACATAGAGCTTTGGAGGTGATTTATTTGTCACACATAATCATTCTATGAGGTCTATAATGCCTAAGGAACCAGTTTCTCCAAGGGTGCCCCGCAATATCTTGCACATCAACATTTGACTGTGTGTAGTTTGTGTATTTATGTATGTGTGAATGCTTATGCACTCTCTAATTGCTATGTCTGCAGGTTCCAGTTCTTGTAGCCAACAAAAAAAATGGTCTTGTCAATTTTTTATTATTTCTATTTTTACTCTAAAGTTTCAGGAAACAACATTCTACACTGAGCGATATGCCTATCAAGGAGACTTGGGGAAAGGTAGACAGCATAATGGCATAGCTGCTAACATTTTGCTGTGTCTCCATGGGGTGCAGGTGTTTCGTTAACTCCATGTTTGCTCTCTGGATCAGTTAACACTGCCAACACAACTATTTTCAAATATTTCACTGACGTCTGAGAATTTCTGAAAACAAAATGATAGCATCATTCTTGTCAATTCAGAATTTCAGTGGGACTGTGATCTATACATGTTGACAATACTTTCAGTGCGAAAAGTGTTATCTCATTTACTTTTTTTTTCATTCCATGGGCCTCTTCTCCATGTCCTCATGAAAATGCTGTGGAGCAGGTTTTCTTAATCACTTTTGTGTCATGGACTCCTTTGGCAATCTGGGGAAGTCAATTCTCAGAATAATGCTTTTAAATCATTAAAGGAAATGCTTAATTTTAGTTAGAAGTTAGTAAATATAGAGATACATTTTTTTTTTCCATCAAAGGTAATAGATGCTTGGAAATCTACCCATGGACCTCCTGAGAGTTTGTGGAACAAAGTTAAGAATTCTTATTCTAAGGAATCACATGTGCTCAATATGATAAATACCTTTTTACAAGTCCTGTATTATGGGGGTACGTAATAGTAATAATTCACATTACTATAGTGCTTTAAGGTTATAAAATGCTTTCCTCATGACACCACTTGAAGGTAAGAAACTAAAATAATTGTATCCCTATTTTACAGATAAGGAAATGAAGATTTCTGGTGCTTGTCCAAGATTATATAGGTGTTAAATGTTAGACCTCATACACAAACTCAATTTCTCAATTTCAGATGATAAATTAACTTTTAGTAAGGTAAGAATTTGGTACTTCATAAACTGGTAACTGCATCTCTATGTGAACAGTGTGGCAGGGGAGTAGAGTGTGGAAAGAGGGTCACATTAGGAACTGAAAGGCCATGATTCTAATCCCAGATTTGTCAGCTCTGTTTGACTGTGGGCAAGTTAATTAACTTCACTGCACCTTAATTTTTTTCATCTGTAAAATTAGGGAATGTGGCCAAATGACTTTTAACTCTATATCTGTGACTGTATTCATTTATTATTTGCATTTTAACATACATATGCACTACCAAATGCACTAAAGGCCTTTCTCTTATTTTGTTAATATTTTTGGGTTAGTAATGTACCATGTATACTACATACTGTATATTTGTTGTCTGTCTCTCTTAAGACGTGCTAGCCTTAACAAGCCAATCAATTATCAAGCATTTACTAAGTGCCTGCCCTCAACAAGCCCATAAAATTTGGGAATTGGGGTGACACCAAGTATGTCTTATCATAGCTATTTTCAACAATATTCATTCTTTTGTGTGTAGCTGTCATTGTTGATAACCTATTACAGCTGACTGTTCCAGTATTTCCAGTTATTATTTTAATGTTCCATGATTCACAAGTTTATAAAACTACTAGGAAATTATCAGTGTTAAAAAAAGTCTAGATCAGTGTAGTAGTAGTCAGTTTAAGATCATTGAAAGTACATTATAGTTTTCTAGATTTGATTTAGCATCATATTTTCCTTCTATTAAATTTCAGATCTGGCTCATTATCTAAGTCTCGTCAAAAATACAAAAATGAATGGGCTATACATCCAATTAAAGGAAATAATTGGAAGATACTAATTTTCATCCTTTTTTTTTCAGTGTGAACCATTTAGTTTGGATTACCTTCAGTTTCTTTGAAGAAACTGAAATGTTTTTGAACTCAATGTAATGAGTGAAATATATAGGTCTCTACCCTCTCTTTTCTTTTATTGAGACTTGGTCTCCCTATCTCATACAAACAGGAAGTACATCAGTCACTCATGGACTCAATCTCAGTGTTGTTTGGCATAGAAGCTTTGACCATTTCCATTTGTGACCTGCCTCTTTGGTCAGTCTGGTGGCACCTTCACTCTGGGAAGCTCACCATATTAGTACCAGACATTTGATCAGCTTTAGCCCCACTGAACCTCCTGAGCTCAAGCAATCCACTAGCTTCTGCCTTTTACTGTAGCAGGGATTGAAGGCATCTGCCACCATGCCTGACCGTCTGCTCTTTACAAAGCATTTTATTCACAACAACCCTGTGGGGTAGGAAGTGAAAGTATTGTTATCCTCATCTTATGGATGAGGACAAGTGAAGCTTAGATTGGGACTTGCCTTCAATCTCATAGCTAGTGTCAGAGGTGAATTGAATCCAGGTTTTCTCACTATCTATTTTCATTACACCATGCTACTTCTCATAATAGTACCTTACAACACTTTCTAAAATGCTTTTACATCCATTATCTCATTTGATCCTCATGACAACCTTGTGGTGTAAGTAGGGCAGGATTTATTATCCCGGTTTTACAAATGCAAAAAAAAAAAAAGTCTCACAGAGGTAAAATGATTTTTCCAGGGTCAACCAATGAGTCTGGAAGAAGCTTCTATAGGCTTTTTAACTTCTAATCTAGTATGTTTTCTACTAGTCCCCACTGCAATTTAACTTATTTTATCCAGGCTTTCTGTCAAAGTATCAAATTCTACAATAAGTACTTGTTGGCTGACTAAAACGTGCATAGGGTAATAAGAAAATTACCAGTGTGGTTACAATGTCCATAGGAAACCACTTTACTTAACCGTGTTAATAACATAAAGATACATTTTTATACCTAAATATATTTAAAGGCTATACACAAAAATCTTATGTTGATTTTCAAAGAACCAGTTACTAAAGAACAGAAGCCTCCTGAAATTTTTTTTGCTTTTTTTTTTACTATTATCTTTTTTTTCCTCTCCTCTATCCCTACCCCAAGATGGCAAGCATACTGAATAACCTTCCCCCAAACTTCTCTCTCTTATATTCTACCCCATTTTCCCCTTACTTTCTTGTAGGGTAAGATGGATTTCTATACCCAGTACCTGTATATCTTATTTCCCAGTTGCATATAAAAATAATTATTTTTAACATTTGTTTTTAAAACTTTGAGTTCCAGATTTTCTCCCTTTTCTTCTCCTTACCCATCCCCACTGGGAAGACAGGCAATTCAAGCTTTTTTTCTTTACACTGCACATTTAACGTTTTGGATTTCTGCCTTAAAGCATGATGCACAAACCATTCTAATAGACATTAAACTCCTTAAAAGCAGGTATTGTTCTGTTTGTGTCTTTCTATCCCCAGCAATATCAGCTAGCGTAGTACCTTACACATAGCAAGCCTATTAATAAGTGGATGTAAAATCATATTGATTTCAATAAAACTTTTACTTGACTCTAAATGTTGACTGTTCGTTTTTACCTTAAGTAGCCCGGTCTGTGAAATCAAGAAATTTGATGTGTTCTGTAAAAAATGCTAGTTTGTTCTCTGTTGTTAATATCATTTATTTAATTGTCAGCGCCAGTTAATTATGCTTCTGAAATCTGCATAACTCTTAGAAGTTTCCCTGAAATGCCTTTCTTTCTTTGGACATCTCATGAAACTTTGTTTTTAATGTCTTTAATGCAACTATCATACATTACTAAATATTAAATTTACCTGTATATTTGTCCTACTCCCTCTACTAAATGCTAAGTTGCATAAAAGCTAGTCTTATTAAACTTCTCTTCTCAATGGCTCTGTACATAGTAGTCACTTATTTGGGGTTGTATTTATTTGAAATTTCTAATTGGTTAAGTGCATTTGCCAAATAGTGGTTCTTAAATCACATGCGGCTCCTTAGGTCTCCTTGTTATGAATTTCCAAATTTTCTCTTTCCCACAATATTTGTTCATGGTAATGCCTAAGGTAGATGAGGAAATCCAAACTGGTTTCATTATGTATCTGACTGCCTCTGAATTTCCACATATACTTAAAGACATCTTATTTTTCCTCCTTCTGTCCTACCCCCAAAAAATGTTTAGTTAAGTATGTAATTCCTAGTAGGCAATCAGCCAACAAGCATTTATTAAACACATATCTTCTGCATGGGGATAAGGAAACAAAACTATAACTAGCTCACACCCTTGAGGAGCTTACAGTCTAATTGAGACAGATAATGCATACATATAGAGATTTATACAAAATATGTAAAAAAATAGATAAAAAGGTATTTTGTGATTAAGATGTGAACAGCTGAGACTATGGCAGGGTGGATGAATCAGGCAAGGCCTACCTGTGTGATTGTATGAACCAAAGTTTATTGTGTGATCCAAACTCTTGGACTTAGACCCTTCAATACTTTACAAAATCTTGTTGACTCCTAAAGTACAGAGAGGTAGAAGTCCATTAGAGTAAGAAAATTAACCAGAAGAAATCTACCTTTATTCTGCAGAAAAAATATTTTTATTTCTAGGGAAGGCAACAAAAATGAAAATTAAGTGACAAAATAAAAGAAAAATGAAAAGCATAAGTATTACTCTTTTATTGCCTTTTTTTTGGAGGGGGAGGGCAGGGCAATTGGAGTTAAGTGACTTGTCCAAGGTCACACAGCTAGTAAGTGTTAAGTGTCTGAGATTAGATTTAAAGTCAGGTCCTTTTGACTCCAGGGCCAGTGCTCCACTTACCTGCACCATAGTATAAATATTCCTAAAATATTAACAACAATATTAAGCTAGGTGAATTCAATTCTATATGTACCTTTATCAATTACTTGATGATAGTACTTAAGATCTGTCAAACATAATGTTTTCAGAATCTTACAGGGCTACTCAATCTATATGTTGAATCTGAATGCTGTTTTCAACAGAGTATAAATACTATGAGTAACATATCACCCACCAAATTCTGGTGGTACTACCTTGCCATCTCCTGAAGCTATTGGTGAGTAACAGGAAGGAAGCAAAACCTTTGCTTATAATTTCAGGAGCTCAGAGTTGAGACTTCATAAGACTTACAGCAATTTACCATTGACCATAAAGCCTTTATTCAAACTGAAAGTTCTCAAAAGAGGATACTTGTGTACCTTGCTATTTATTGGAGGTTAGACAAGATGGAAGGGAAGAAAATGAGATGAATTGTGTGGAATCACTATGGAAACAGAAGCTATGAAGTCAGTGAAGAAATATCAGTGTGCACGTGTGTTTGTGTATGTGTGTGTATGCACACATGTGCATGGATCCTTGATTTCTTTCCCAAAGTATTGCTTCAAAAAAATCCCAGATTTGACTGGGTGACTATTTGAGCTTAATGAGCTTTATTGGGGGAAAAAGGCAAGTCTTCTGAAGTAGATGTGTCTTTTTTCACAATAGGAGCCAGTAACTTTACTTTCTGAGAGGTAAGAAAAAATAAAAAGAAAACGAAAAAAAAGATTTCACCTTTTGGTTATTGCACTGTTTTTCAAAGAACTAAAGCACTTCTTTTTTTTAAAACCCTAATATTAGAATCAAAGAAGTAGAAGTGATCTTAGATATGGTCTAGTTCAAGTCCCTGACATTAAATTATGACATTTCTAAAAATGAGAAACTATATTTCACATCATTCCATTTTTACCAAGAGTCATCATTTTGGGGTACTTACTGCCTTCAGGGCCCTAGAGATCTCCCGATTAGTATGAATATTGAACACCATGAAGTAGTTACATTATTTGAATTCACACTATTTTAAGTTTTATTATATGCAAAATATAGTAACTTTGAGCCCAATGGAAATATTCAGTGAGAATTCAAATACTATGATTAATTCACACTTCAGTGGATTAACTATTTGCACTAATTGGGACTTAGCTATACTAAACACTGTGAAAAAGTACAAAGGGATTTATAATTGAGGATACAGGATAAAAAAATATACACTATGACTACATAAAATCAACTTTTAGTTATTTATATACTCTTAGAACATATGGGACTTAAGAAAACAACTAATCCAATTCACTGAAACAAATGTAGAATTTGAGGCCCAAAGGGTTTAAATTATATTCCCAAAATTGTATAACTATTGAGATGTAGGACCCATACTGGAATCCAAATTTTCAGACTTACAGACCTGGTGCCTTGCTCTGTCCTGTTTATTCATTACTTCATAGGATTATAAGATTTGAATTTGGAATGTACCTAAGAGGTCATTTGGGTCAAAACCCTAATTATACAGATGAGGAAACTGAGGCTCAGAGAAGAGAAAAGACTTGGTAAAATAATAAAAGTGGTAAATATTCCAACAGCACTAGGCAGCAAACTCAGGTCCATCAATTCAAAAGTCATCACTCTCTCTACTACATCGTGCCTCCTTTTATCCCTCTTGTAGATGGCGTAATTTTCATTTTTCTAATCATCTTGGATCAGTCACATAACTCCAGTTCCAAAAACAAGTTCACTCACAACTCCAGTTCCAGAAACAAGTTCACTCACCTCAGAGAATAAGGCTTCAGCTGCAGCCAAACTCAATGGGAGGGTTCTTTCATAGCTGTCAATTACAGGAATATCCTGTACAGAGTTGTTTATTGGTCTCACAAAAAAGTATTTTATTTATTCTTCTTAATCTAGTTTCTCTGAACTTATTATAAAAAAAATTGGTTCCTATTTTAATAGAATTTGTTTCCAGTGTAGTCCTATATATTTTATTTTATGCATTTAAAAGCCATATTTGAAGGCAGGGGCCATTGGCTTCTCCAGACTGACAAAGGACTGAAAAAGTAAAGAAGCACCTCTGACAGTTCTTGTCTCAGGGTCACACGGGCACAAAATCCAGACAAGCAAATAGAATTCAAGGTAGAATATAATGAGGGCTAAGGAAACAACAAGAAAAGATGCATTAATAATACCTGAAAAGAGAACACTTTTGATTTGGGGTGTGTCAAGAAAGTCTTCATGGGGGAGATAGTATTGATCTGGGCCTAGGAGTAAGTCAAGGATTTCAGGAGGCAGAGAAATGGGTGATCCTACCCACAGCCTATATGAATGGACAAAAGGAGAAAGGTGCAATTAGGGCATTACTAATAATCCAGTTTTCTCTGAAATGTAGGGTATGTAAAGGGTAACTCCAAAGTAAGTCTGTAAAGGAATATTGAACTCTGATCATAGGATGTTAGTGATCCTTAAATGCCAGAGTATGTAGTTGAGTTCTAACCCATAGAATAATATATTAGATAGTAGAGAATCATTGAGGGTTTTTGAGTAGTGTAGTGACATGCTTTGATCTGTGCATTAGGAGAATTAATTTGACTGTTTGGTGAATGTTGACCTGGGAAGGGAAGACGCTGGAGAGAGAGAAAACAGTCAGGAGGCCAATACAGTAGTCCAGGCAAAAGACTCGGATGGCTATGAGCACTTGGAGAGCTAGGACTGACATTTGCTTTTCTCTACATCCTCGGTGCTTAGCTCATTTCCTGGCACATAGTAAGCACGTATTAAATGCTCATTTCCTGTACTCTCTGTATTCTAGGATCTTGTGTGCTGATCTCTTCACACACGAAGCTCCATCTCCGATTCTCGACATTTTTGATGAGTGTCTCTCATGCTTGAAACTCTCTGCCTTCTCATCTCTGCCTCCTTGTTCCCTTCAAGCTTCAATTAAACCTAAAAGAAATTAAAGTTCCACCTTTTGCAAAGAAGGCTTTCTGAGTCCTCATTAATCTTGCTGCATTTACTTTTACATACACTTCAATTTACCTTGAACATAGCCTGTTCGTACATATATGTTTGTGTTTATATCTTTATATAATGTGTGTGTTTTGCATATTATATATTCCACTAGAGTTAGACTGTGAATACCTTGAGAACAGGGATTTGTTTCCTTTTTTTTAGCAGCACTTAGCATGGTGCCTGGAATATATGAGGCACTTAACAAATGCTTGTTGATTGATGGACAGAATGGAAATATACAAGAAATATATAAGAAATGTGATAGCATGTAGCTTTACTTGACTGCAATGCAGAGTATGAGATAAAATGAGGGAGGTCAAGTAAAGCATTGATCCAAGGCAAAGGGTCCCAGAGACCAGGGTTAGGTATTTTAATTTGTTGAGAGAGAAAGATGGATGCTGCCAGTGGATTATTAGGACAAATATGGTTCAAATAATGTCTGACCAAGTTCTGCATAACCCAAATTATGGTTGGATCCTAATCCTTAACATGGTTGACTTGGGATTGGTTTGGGGGAACTTTTCACAAAATCTCTCTGGCTCATGCCTTCAGCTATTAGAATACTGGGAATGTTAGTATCTGGCTTCAGCATTTAATTAACCGAGTATTTTCTTAAATGTCTGACGCTCATGCTACTATCCAGGAAAATTTTGGGAGTCTATTTGGCAGCTTACTCTCCATAAAAGACCAAAAACAACATCAACAAAAAGAAAACCCTTTGTTTCTTCTACAAGTACCCAGGCTAATAAGACATTGAATGTAGAATAAATTTCATTTAACCTGAAAAAATACAGACTGGATCTTTCCTGGGTCTGTCTGCCACCAGGAGAGCTTTGCTCCCCTTTTTGTAGGGCAACATGAGGCTCTTCCCTCTGCTGATTTTCACCTTCCCTTCAGATCTAGATCCATTTCAGATGAGAGCCCAAGTGAAGGACAGTACTGAGTTGTTCCACCTCATTGTGCCTCTGGTCTTTTTTGCTCTTAAGGGTACTTGTTTCTCTGATGTGCTGAATTCTCTCTATCTCCAAGAACAAATTTTGAAGGTTTGATCAACCCCCATCTTGGTTCTTTCACTGTTATAGCATCTCTATTTGGTACTGGCTCCTGGGTGTATTTGGTTTCCATTACAGATCATGTGGATATATAGGCTTCTGCCAGCTGCTTGGGAAACAAGATCCATTTGGAGTCTTTGGGGATAAGTAGAACATGATACCTTACAAATAATAAGAGTAAAAGGCCTGAGGAAAGTGTCAGAGAGTAGTATTCACTTTATTTGAATGGAAATTATCATGTACAGTTTTGTTTAGAGTCAAAAGTGATTGAACTTCCTCTAGCATTAAGAGTAAAAGAAAAATATCAGAGATTGAGTAGTCAAGGGAGTGGCCTGCTTGGAAGGCAGAAGAAATAGAAAAGTAAAGAGGAATGAGCAGAGCCAAGAGAGTATCTGATAACTGAAACATCATATAGCCAGATAGAACTTCCTGCCTAATAAAGAAATCCCTTTTAATATATTCTCATTAGCTAGTCTTCTAGCCGTTAGTGAATATTTCTAGTGATGGAGATCTCAGTCTTTTACAATGTAGTCCACACCTTTTTTCAGGTATCTTTGTTGGAAAATTATTTCCAGAGTCACAATTTAACCTTTAACCTTGTATCATTTTGTCCTAAGGCTGCTCTTGAAGGTTACAAAGAATAAATCAACTTAATGTTTCTTCTTGTGACAGTGAGATCCTGTGAAATATAGGCAGAGAAATACATAGTACTATACAAGAACATTTTATTGGGAGTCAGGATACTTGGTTTCAAATCCTGGCTCTGCCACTTATACGTGACCTTGGGCCTCTGAGTCTAGGTTTCCTCTTCTGTATTAAGAAGGTTTCAGAATAGATTATTTCTAAAACCTATTCCAGCTCCTGTGATTCCATTACACAATTATTTTTCATATTTGGTTTCTTCAGTATACTTGAAAATCAAGTTAAAAATAGCAAAGTCAACCATGCCCCCAAAATAGGGATTGAATAAGAAGACAAAGCACTGATGGACATGTATAAACAAATTCCCAGCTCTTCAAAGTAAAACAGGCTTCTTTAATGGTCCATTAAACCATTAGCACTGAATTTCCAGTGTTTTGGAAGATACTGAATATGCATTTGAACCACACATATTGTTGATTGCACAAATCATTATCAACAATTAATATTTATTGAGCACCCTCTGGGAGAAATGTTTGCATTAGATACAGACAAATGAATCCATTTTCCAACTGCTGTTTTCCATGTGGAAATCTCTAGTCACAGAACAGTTAGAGAATTCTCAAGTAGAATCATATGATTTCTTGGAGGACCTCTGACCCAACTACTTTGATATAGAGATGAAAAAACTAAGAAGTATAAAGTGAGATGACTAGATAAAGGTCACCAGTTTATTAGTAGAAGAGTCAGATTCCTTGAATGCCAGTTCATTATTTTATTCATTATACAATCTTGAATAGATTTTTAAAAATATTTTTGGTTACATTTTAAATTTTCAACTGTCTTCCTCCCCAGCCCACATTAGACAAGACCACCATTTCACACACACACACACACACACACACACATGCATGCACACACACAGACACACACACAAGAGTAAGACCATACTATGTCTACTTCTATTTATCAGTTCTTTCTCTGGATGTAAATAGTATCTTCTTTCATGAGTCCTTTGTAGTTGATTTCAGTATTTATAATACTCATAATAACTTAATTATGGATTCACAGTTGTTCTTCAAACAATATTTCTGTTACTATAAACTTGGTCATTCACAGTTCTTCAAACAATATTGCTGTTACTGTATACAATGTTATCTTGGTTCTGCTCATTTCACTCTTCATATTTCAATAACATATCTTTTGTTTGTCTAAAAATCCAAATGAGACATCTGAGACCTTCTTAATAGAACATCCTAACAGATTTGAAGAGAATACTTTCACAATTAATTTTCCTGAGCTACAGGGGGCCTCTCCTTACTGATCATCCTTCAGGAAAGAATGGTATTATATCCAAAATACACAAACACACCCCTCATAATTCTCAGTGGGAACTTGGTTAAGCCCATAGCCATAAAATAATAGGCATGAGAAAGTGAGCAAAATTTTAGAAACTAGCAGGGGAAAAAGCTTAATTTTTTAACCTCTCTTTGATCATTAAATAGAGCTGCAGAGGACAGATCTACAATGTTCCTTACATATTATGGACTTTAAATCATGAGACAATATGCTTAAAAGTTTCTGTTAAATATAAATATATGGTTACTAAAATCAAGAAATGTTTGAAAACAAGTTAGTAATTATCATTTAAAATATTAATTAATGGTCATACAGTTGGTAGTAGGCAATTAGGAGATAATTGATTGATTCTTCTCTTAGTAAGATAGTCAAATCCTCAAGATCGCATACTTAATGAGCATCTAGTATGAACTGGGTACAGTGCTAGTCACCCAAGCTTAGGTTGAAGAATAGTAACGAAAGAAATAGAATTGAAGTCCTGCCCTCACACAACTCACCATTTAAATTTAAATATTATTATTAATCTTTTAAATTTTGAAATATTATTATTAAAATTTTGTTATTATTTAAAAACACAATAATAATAATATATAATATAATAATTTACTTTAACCACTTATACCTATCCATGTGCCAAGGTCAAAATAAGGGGGTCAGGGGGGTTAAGCGTATGTGATGGAAATTAAGCATCAACCCTCTACTTGTAGTTCTGGCAAAAATTAGTTGTATGACTTTGAGTAGGTGACTTGAATTGTCTGGGTCACAGTTGTTTTTTAAATATATAATAAATGTGTGGTACTAGATGATCCCTAAGATCCCTTGAAGCTCAGAATTTCTTTCATTTAAATGCATGAAGATAATATACTTTTTGTGTAATATGTAGATAACTTTTTTAAAAATTTAAATTTATTTTAGTCTGAATTTAAGAAATAAAACATTTTCATAACATTGTAGAATAAAAACAAGATGATTACACAAGAAACTACAAATCTATTATGTCCAACTTGCTATTCCTTCTAAATATATAACAAATTTGTCATGCAACTTTTTCCCCTTTTTTCTTCCCTCCTCCCCACCCTAGAGATGACTACCATTTGACACAAATATGTATCTATATGTGTATATGTATATATATATGTGTATATATGCATAATATATTATACATACACACATATACACACATGCCATTCTATGCATCTGTTTATCAGTTCTTTCTCTGGCGGCAGTGTCTTCATATGTTCTTTGCAATTAATTTAGTTTGCTGATTAAAGGAAAATAAATCAAGTAATAAATAAATAAATACTATATATATTTGCTGTTATAATAATAGCATTATTATTCAAGTACCTTATTCAGATAGGTAATACTACTACTGATGATGATGATGATGATGATTAGAGATAAGTACTGGACCTATGATTTTATGGTTATAAGATATTAAGAGATAAGGAAACTCCTTTTATTAATTCAGGTAGATACTTTCCCCTTGTCTTCTAGACTTAGAAAAGCTAAGGGACTTGGAAGGTCACACATTTGGTGTCAGAAATGAGATTTGAACCTAAGTCTTCATGTCTCCAAATCCAACTCTTTGTTACCAGATCATCCCGTTCCCTATTGTTATCATTAAAATGATATTGTGGGGATTTTCAGATTGATATTACAAATGTACATATTCAAAATTTTAAGAGACTTAAAAGTTCTGTTTATCTTATGTCATTTAAATGACCAAAATTTCCTTCTTTTTATTCTTTAGCTAGAATGACTCTGCCCAGTTTCTAAGGGTGACTGAACCTGAATTTTTTCTGTGATTATATAGTCAGTAGTTTCAGTTTCCTTAGTCACTTCCCTTTCTTTTCAGATCTCTTGTCAGAGATCCTAAGATTTCACACAAAAAGTCTTAAACATGCTTGGCACTAGGCAATTAGAAGATGCTTGATTGATTCTCATCTTAATAAGATAGAAAACTCATCAAGATTCCTTACTTATTGAGCCTATTGTATGAACTGAGTGTTTGTCACCCTAAGCTTGGGTTAAAGAACAGTAACAACAAAAAAATAGGAATTGAAGTCATGCCCTCAGAGAACTCACCAAAAAGGCCAAATCAACATGTATGGAAATAACAAATCTCTGTATAAAAAATATAAATAAAATGCAAACTAAATATATGGACTACTTGGGGAATGCTGAGTTAAGGAGTGATCAGAGTCAAATAATTTTCAAAATGGCAGGCATCCTAAATGGAATAAATTTTCCAGCAACTAAGCAGAATTGATTAGTTAGGGGAGAACATTTAGGAAACAAGGTGAGAAAGAGAAAGTCATGTACTGTGGATGGCTGGCAAATTTGTTTAGCTTGCATTAGAGAGTCTGTGTTAGGGAGTAATGATAAATTATGTTGATAAGAGATGAGGAATAGGGAGGCAGTTTTTTAGAAAAACTTTGGGACCAAAATAGGATTCTCATTAATTATAAAATGCTCTAAATTTAGGAAGCAAAGGGATTGGATATTCAACTAGATAATCAGCCTGCAATAACTGGTCATTTGACTTATCTTCTTCAAATTTAGCTAATAATGCTAGCTTTCTTCCCCTACCTCTTCACTCCAAATTCCAAACCTATAAAAAGAATCCCTATCATACTCCTAGTTAATTCAAAATTACTTCAAACAACCATAACTTGCCTTGAACTTGTGAGGGTATCTCCAGTAATAAGATCACAGATTTCAGTGACATTCTTAGCCCATTGATTAAAATTGTCAGAGTTTCTGATTAGGAATCTAATTTTTGTCAATTGTATGTACAAATGTTTGGCAATGAATATATGCATAGAGGAAAATGTCCTTTTTTTGTAGGACATGTTGTAAACCTATTAATAGTGTGGGTTGGAAAAAGGTATTGAGGGAATATTGCAGTTAATAATATCACAAACATGAATTCTCAATATTTCGAGAGAAAAATTTCTATATATTTCATAGACACCTATGACCAAGGATTCCATGTCCTTTTTCCATGTGAAACTCTAATTTAATTTTTATACCTTTTTATTTATTAATTGTCATGAGATCCTATTTTGAATTCTACAATAATCAGTATAAACAAGTATCTACATATATTTTAAATGGCATTCCTTTATATTTAAATTCAATTTTAAAAAAAATCTAGCAGAGAGAAAACATCATGACCCCTTTAAGAAATTTGGAAGAAGTCAGGTCCAGAGAAACCTTCTGGGAATTGTTAGAGTGGTTAATGAGAACTGTTCAGCATATGTAAAATAACTTGACAAAGTAGCTGTGATATTCAAAGATTAGTAAAGAAGGGGGGAGTTAAGTGAAGTAGAAAAGTGAATATGAAAACAACTTTTTTTTTCTGATTGGGAGAACATCACAGAGTTTGACACACTCATGGAATCACCCATTAGTGTGGCCACTATTTTTTGTTTCTGACAGCCATGAACCAATTATCAGGAAGCTGTCTAATACCTGGGTCCCAATAGAGCATCATCTTTTAGACACAATGAGAGATATGGCTGACATATCTTTTTCTTCATAAAAAAGAAATCTAAACTCCCTTGTCACATCACAGTTCCTTTTGCTTCAGTATTTCTTGGCTTCTCTCTCTTCAGTGAGGTTTTGAATACCAAAGGCAAGTAAAGCAACCTAGAATCAATCAATAAAAATTTATTAGACATTGACTATGTGTCAGGCATTTTGTTAAACTCTGGGGATCCAAAGAAAGGTAAAATCATAAAATAATTTCTGCTGTAGAGGGGTTTATGTAAATATATGGAAGACAATATGTAAATAAATTGACATGCATGCACAAAGAGTAGAAGGGAGGTAATTTCTATGGAGAAGGCTTAAGTGTCTGCAGAGACCTAGAAGGATTCTTTTAGAAGGTGACTTTTTTTTTTATCTTTTTTTGCTTTTTGGAGGGTAATTGGTGCTAAGTGACTTGCCCAAGGTAACACGGCTAGTTTTTGTGTTAAGTGTCTGAGCCCAGATTTGAACTCAGGTCCTCCTGACTGCAGGGCCGGTGCTCTATTCACGGGGCCACCTAACTGCCTGAAGAAGGTGACTTTTAAAATGAGTCTTGAAAGGAAGCAAATGTGAAGAAGCAGAAGATGGTGAAGTGGCAGAGCATTATGGGAATGGGAACCAGCCAGAACAGAGTCTCAGAGAATATCCTCTATTCCCGGATGTTCTCTTTTCTCTAGATTTTTATTCCTTTGCTAGACCCTCATTCAGGTCACACAGAATAACTATCAAGACTGTCCTGGATCTCCTCTTTTTTCCCTATACTATGTCACTTGCTAATCACATCACCTCACATTGGGTTTGGTTATCATATCTAAGAAGATTTATTTGGACAACTCAACCTCTTTTCCGAGCTCTACTAATCATATCTATCTCCTGATTCCTTTTAACATCTGTAAGGATCTCGAAATCAACATATACAAAGTGGAATTCATTATTCTTCACTCCCCCTGCAACCTTTTTTCCCCTCAACATTCCTATTTCCATTGAGAAATGAAAATGTGAGTCCCAGATTCACAATCTTGATGTCTTTTTTTATGTCCCTTTTTACCCAATATATTTACTAGCCAATACATTGAGTCTGTTGCAAAACAGCAGCATTTCTATTGCCACAACACATTCCTATGCTTCTTCTCAACATTCACACAAATTTCAGGTGTAAGGCTTCGTTACCTCTTGCCCATACTATTGCAATAGCCTTCTACTAGTCTCTCTTAATGAAGTCTTTCCCTACTTTAATCCCTTGTCCAGTCAGCTGCCAAGGTGATGCCTACAAAATATAGTTATGACCATGGCACTCCCCTATTTAGTGAGCTCCTTGGCTCCTTTTTATCTTTATGATCAAAGAAAAACTCCTCTGTATAGCATTAAACCTTATATTTTTTCAATACATTATTATTTGTTTTATTAAATATACCACAATCATATGTGAATTTTTAAACATATTCATTTGTTTAAATTTTGAGCTCCAAATATTCTCTCCTTGTAGCCCCCCTTCCCTCCTTAAAGACATGCAATTTGATATTGATTATACATGTGAAGTCATGCAAATATATTCCCTTATTCATCACATTGCAAAAGAAAATGCAGACCAAAAAATAAAGAAAGCAGGAAAAGACAAAAAGTCTTCAATCTGCATTCAGAGTTCATCAGTTCTTTCTCTGGAGGTGGATACCATTTTTTTTTGTCATGGGTCTTTTGAAATTGTCTTGGGTCATTGTCTGGATCAGAGAAATTAAGCTCTTTCACAGTTGATCATCCTTATAATTTTGCTGTTACTGTGTATGATGTACTCTTGGTTCTGCTCACTTCACTTTGAATGTGTGAGAAATGATTCCTGTGGACCCCTATTCTATTCCTATCAATATTAATCAATTCAGTGTGATTCCATAAAGGATTAATGTTTATTAACAATTATTAGTGATATGCATTGTCAGTTATCTAAAAGTAGTACAAGAATAAACACGTACTAATACATATTATACACAAATCATATAGGAATAATTAACTAAATTCTTATAGAAGGCCTCAAACTTTAATCTACTGTTCACCACTTGTTTGCCAGTTATGAAGTTCACTTGCCTAACCACAAGAATGATGTTGAACAAACTCTACATGAGTGGGATGTCCTGATGTGACACAGAAAGTCCCCCACCTTCTTTTTGTACCTCTAAACCACTCGCTCTTGCCCAGCGTGAGCAGGTGACCATCATAACCACTTGGTCAGCAAAGATGTCCCATACTTCACCCAACCTGGGACTTCCCCTGCTGATACATCATTTTTTTAGCCAACACATTATTTATGGTCCACAAGAATGAGATCTATCAACCAATGAAATTCTGTATTTTATTTAGTCTCTCCTGAGTGCCTCAGTATCAAGCCCTAAAAATCCATGGAGAAAAGAGGCATCTCATATTATGAGGAAGATCTGAGGTCCACTTTTTCCTTTAATAAAGTACTATTGGATTGGAGCTCTACTTCAGTGGTTTTTCTTGCAGATTGGACAATTTTGAACCTCATAGTGAGTTCATATAAGTCTTCTCAAGTTTTTTTGAAACCATCTCCCTCATTATTTCTTGTAGCACAAGAGTATTCCATCACAACTTGTTCAACCATTCTCCAATTGACAGGCATTGCATTGATTTCCAATTTTTGCCTCTGCAAAAAGAGCTGCTGTAAATATTTTTATACAAATAAGTCCTTTCTCTTTTTCTTTGATGTCATTGGGATACAGGCCTAGAAGTGATATTGCTGAGTCAAAGGGTAAACACAGTTTTATAAGTCTTTTGGGCATATTTCCAAATTGTTCTCCAAAATGGTTGGACTAGTTCACAACTCCACTAATAATACATGAGTGTCCCAAAAGTTCCACATCCCTTCTAGCATTTGTCATTTTCCTTTTCTCTCGTGTTAGCCAATCTAATAGGTTTGAGGTAATATCTTGTAGTGGCATTAACTTGAACTTCTCTAATTAGTAGTGATTTAGAGCAGTTTTCCATGTAAAAATGGATATCTTTAATTTCTTCTGAAAGGTAACTGTATTCTTTGACCATTTATCTATTGGGGAATGGATCTCACTTTTATAAATTTGATTCAGTTCCCTATATATTTGAAAAAATGAAGGCTTCATCAGAACAACTTGCTGTAAATCTTTTTTACTATTTGCCAAGTTTTCTACTTTCATTCCAATTTTGTCTGTATTAATCTATGCAAAAGTTTTTCTTTAATTTCATGTAATCAAAATTATTCCTTTTATTACCTTTGACTCTCTAAATCTCTTGTTTGGTAGCAAACTCTGCTCTTACCCATAGATCTAACAGTTGCCTTTTCCCATGCTTCCCTAATTTACTAATAATATTGCCCTTTTTGTCTAAATCATTTATCTGTTTTGACCTTAAATTGGTCTATGCCTATTTTCTTTCTAATCTGCTTTCCATTTTTCCCAGAAATTTTTGTCATTTGGTGGATTCTTACCTCCAAAGCTTTGATTTTTGGATTTATTAAACACTAGATTACTAGAGTCATTTATTACTCTGTATCATGTACCCAAACTAGTCCACAGTACCAGATTAAAAAAAATTATTACCATTCTGTATTGTATTTCAGAATCTCATAATGCTAGGGTGCCTCCATTGTTTGTTTGTTTTTTAGTTATTGATTCCCTTGATATGCTTGACTTTTTGTTCTTCCAAATGAATTTTATTATTATTTTTTTGGTAATTTTACTGATATTGAACCGAATAAGTAAATTAACTTAGGTCAAATGATCATTTTTATTATATTAACTTGACCTACCCATGAATAATTAATATTTCTCCACTTGTTTAGATATGTCTTTTTTTGTGTGAAAAGAGTTTTGTAATTGTGTTAGTCCTTGCCCAATGATTTTATATTGTCTATTTTCGATAGAATTCTCTTTCTATTTTTTCCTTCTGGGTTTTATTGGTAGTAGAAATGGTTATAATTTATATGCATTTATTTTATATAATGCAACTTTTAAAAGTTTTTAATTATTTTAATTTGCTTTTTAGTTGAATCTCTAGAGTTCTCTAGCTATCATATCATCTGCCAAGAGTGATAGCTTTGTTTCCTTATTGCCTATTTCTATTCTATCAATTTCTTTTTCTTGTTCTATTGATATAGCTAGCACTCCTAGTACAATTTTGAATAATGGTGATGACACTGGACATCCTTACTACACCCCTAATCTTACTGGGAAGGCTTCAATTAAAGTTAATCCTTAGTGATTACTCTTGATCTTAGATAGATACTACTCATAATAATTTTTTTTAAGGCCCCTTTACCTCCTATGCTTTCTAATTTTTTTTTCTTTTGGGGATCTTTTCAAGAGGTGATCAGTGAATTATTTTACTTTCTATTTTGCCCCCTGGTTCTAGAATATTGGGGAAATTTTCCTTGAGAATTTCTTGAAGGATGATTTCTAGCCTCATTATTTTTGATCATGGCTTTCAGCTAGTCCAACAATTTTTAAATTATCTCTCCTGGATCTATTTTCCAGGTCAGTGGTTTTACGAATGAGATATTTCACATTGTCTTTTATTTTTTTTTCATTTGTTTGGATCTGTTTTATAGTATCTTGATTTCTCATAAAGCCATTAGCTCCCATTTACTCCAGTCTAGTTTTGAAGGAATTATTCTCTTCAGTAAGTTTTTGAAATTCCTTTTCCATGTGGCAAAATTGGCTTTTTAAGACATTGTTCTCCTCATTGGCTTTTTGGGCCTCTTTTGTCATTTGAGTTAATCTGTTTTATAAGATGTTATTATCTTCAGTCAGGCTGTTGACTCATTTTTTCATGATTTTCTTGCATCATTCTCATTTCTCTTCCCAATTTTTCCTCCACTTATCTTACTTGATTTTCAACTCCTTCTTGAGCTCCTCCACAGCCAGTGACCAACTCATATTTTTCTTGGAATCCTTTGATGTAGTTTTGACTCTGTTGTCTTCTTCTGGTTCCATGTTTTGATCTTTTTTGTCCCTCCAAAAAGATTCTATGGTCTGATTGAGCTTCCTCTGTTTGCTCATCTTGCTAGCCAATTACTTGACTTTTGAGCTCTTTACTATGGTAGAACCTTGCTTCCAGAGTGGAGAGAGCTGTGTCCTAAATTGCTGGGGTTTTCACAGTTGTCAGAGCTATGAGGAGGGCACCCTCTCTATAGCCACTACAAGCTCTGGCACACTGGCATTCCTCACCTCAGGACCACCACCCAAGACTGCAACCCAGATCCAAGCAGGTCAAAGCAAGAGCAATTACCCTCTGAATGGTCTCTTGGTTCCCCTATGATCTGCAGGCCAAGAGCTCTGGAGACAGCCATGTCACAGCAGCTACAGCCTATGTGTTACCATCTTTCACCCTGGGGGCAGATTCTGGATAGAGTTCTTCTCTCACCCAGTTCCAGTGGAGTTCCTTACTGACCTTTTACTTTCTCTTTGGCATTTATTCTGCTCCAGGCTATTATTTTAACCCTGTTTGTGTCTCTTTTTTTCAAGTGTATCTGTTGTAAACAATATATTTTTAGATTTGGTCTCTAATCTATTCTGCTATCCACTTCTGTTTTATGAATGAGTTCATCCCATTCACATTCACAGTTATGATTACCAATAGTGCATTTCACTCCATTTTATAATTTGCTTATAATTCTTCTATCTATCCCTCTATTTCTTTTTTATCTTGTCATTCCTCTCAAGCCTGTTTTGTTTTTGACTACTGCTTTCTTTTATTAACCCTCCTGTTTATTACTCTACCTTTCCCTTCCCTCCTTGCCCTCCTACTTCCTCTGCTATGATATATTTCTATTACCAATTGAGTATGTGTATATATATATATATATATATATATAATTAAATATATAAATTATATAATCTATAAACATGTATGTATTCCCCTCTTTAAACTTTTAGTGTAAGGTTCCAGCATTGCCAACCATGCCCCTCTCATTTCCCCTCCACTGTATTTTTCTCTCTTCTGCCTCCTCCCTGTGTATCCCTCTTTCTTGCCCATTCTTTTTTTTATGCCAACATGATAGATTCACTCCTCTTCTTGTCTCTGTACAATCCTTCTAACTGCTCTAATAATGATAAAGTTATTGTTTGAAATTATATATATATAATCTTCCTGTATAGAAATTCAAACAGTTTAACCTTGAGTCACTTATGCTTTTCCTTTCAAGTTTTTCTTCTTATATGTTTCTTGCATCTTGCATTGATCTTTCCATCAGGAATGCTTGAAAGTCCTTTATTTCATTGAATATTTTTTTTCCTTGAAAGATTATACTCCATTTTGCTGGGTAGATTATTCTTGGTTTAAATTACAACTCTTTTACTTTCTGTAATATCAAATTGCAAGACCTCTGCTCCTTTAATATAGAAACTGCTAGATCTTGTATGATCCTGACTATAGCTTGGTTGTATTTAAATGGTTTCTTTTAGGCTTAAAGTATTTTTTTCCTTTTATTGGAGAGTTCTGGAATTTGATTATAGTATTCCCTGGGGTTTTTATTTTGGGATCTCTTTGTGATGGTGATCAGTGGATTTCTAGAATTTCTATTTTACACCCTAGTTCTAGAATATCAGGTCAGTTTTCCTTGATAGCTTCCTACAATATGATGTCTAGTCTCTTTCTTTGATCATAGCTTTCAAGTGGTTTAATAATTCTTGAATTATCTCTCCTTGATCTTTTTTTTTAGGTCAGTTGTTTTTCCAATGAGATATTTCACATTTTCCTCTATATTTTCCCTTCTTTTGAGCTTCCACCAGCTCAATTCTAATGTTTAAGAAATCGTTTTCTTCCACATACTTCTTTTTCCACTTGGCCCATTCTGTTTTCTACAATATTATTTTTTCAGAACTTTTTGTGCCTCTTTAATCAAACCATTAATTGTCTTTAATATGTTTCTCCTTTAATCTCATTTTTAGCCTAATTTTCCTCTAGTATTCATTTCATTTTGCTTATTATTTTAGGTCTTCCACAAATTCATGTTGGACTTCTGTCCAGTTCACAGTTTTTCCCCCCTTGAGACTTTCCTTGTAGTTGTTTTGACTTCATTGTCTTCTAAGTTCATGTCTTGATATTCCCTGTCACCATAATAGATTTTTACAATCAGTTTCTATTTTGTTGTTTGCCTATTTTCCTACACTATTTCTGGACTTTTAAACTTTATGTTAAAGTTGAGTTCTGTTTGCAGTATTTGGGGCAGAAAGAGGGACACTGACCCAAGCTTCAGGCTTTTTGACAGGACTCTTCTTTTTTTTTTTTGGAGGGGAAGGGCAGGACAATTGGGGTTAAGTGACTTGCCCAAGGGCACACAGCTAGTAAGTGTTATGTGTCTGAGGCTGAATTTGAACTCAGGTCCTCCTGACTTCAGGGCTGGTGCTCTATTAACTGCACCACCTAGGCGCCCCAGACATTACTCTTTTCAAAGCTAGTTCTGGGAGTTTGGAAGTTTTCAGTGGTTCCAAGGTAATATGATCTGGAGAGAGGTTTGGCCACTGCTCTCCCAGTCTGCACTCTGGTCCTTACCCAGGAAGGGCCTCTGGTCCCTTTGTATTGCAATTAATATTGTTTCTCAATATACCTGCTCCCACTTGAACAAAAGTGCTCTTCTTGAGCTGTGACCCACAAGAAAGTATAGGCAATGGAGTTGCCAATCAGCATCCAGTCCTCTGTCCAGTTCTAGCACAGAGGTCCCATTTATTCTCTTTCAGAACAGTTTCCAGGATCCCTTACTGTCTCTGACTTGAGAACTCTGGAAGCTACTGCTGCTTCTTTCACTACCATCAGTCCCAGCACTGGTGTGTCATTCATGTGTGTTCTGGGCCAACCTCCACCCCTATGTCACTGATGTCTCTTGCATCTCAGTTTTCTTGCGCTAGAAGAATCTGTCATCCTGATCTTTTCTTGGCTTCACCACTTCAGAATTCTATTTAAGGAATTTTTTCAAAGTTGTTTGGAAGGAATTTTGGGAAAGCTTGTCTGAGTGCTTCCTATACTCTGTCATTTTGGCTCCACCCCCAGAAGTCCCATTAAAATTGGTTCCACATACTTTATTTTTCTCCACACACTCTGTGATCCAGATACAATAGTCTACTTGTGTTCTTTACCCAGAGGGAGCAGTGAATAGATTAAATGTGAATTAGGAAGTTGTTTTTGGTGGCGTTCAGTCATTTAGTCATGTCTGACTCTTCATGACCCCCTGGACCACAGCATGCCAGGTTCTTCTGCCCATCACTCTCTCCCAACATCTGTCTAAGTTCATGTTTGTTGTTTCCATGACACTATCTACCCATCTCATTCTCTGCTGTTCCTTTTTTTCCTCTTACTTTCAAACTTTTTCAACATCAGGGTCTTTTTCAATGAGTCCCATATACTCATTTTATGTGACCAAATTATTTAAGCTTCAGCTTCAATATTTGACTTTCCAATAAATAGCTTAAATTATTTCTTTTAATTAAATTTAAATTTAATTTAATTTAAATTTCTTCTTGATCTCCTTGCTGTCCAAGGGACTCTCAAGAGTCTTGTCCAGCATCACAATTTGAACCTTCTCAACTCTCCTTGTAGTCCAACTCTCACAGCCATATACTGCTAGAAAAACCCTAACTTTGACTGTGTGGACCTTTGTTGGCACAGTGATATCTCTACTTTTTGATCTGCTGTCCAGATTTGCCATAGTTTTCCTTCCAAGGAGCAAGAGTCTTTTAATTCCATGGCTACAGTCACTGTCTGCAGTGATCTTTGAGTCCAAGAATATAAAATCTGATGCTGTTTCTGTTTCTTTTTCCTCTATTTGCCAGGAAGTGATGGGGCAAGTTGCCAAGACCTTGGTTTGTTTTGATGTTAGGCTTCAAGCCAGCTTTTACATTTTCCTCTTTCACCCTCATCAAGAGACTTCTTAATTCAGAAGTTAGTAATATCTGAGTTCAAATTCTGTTTTAAGATGTTATTAGTTATTTAACATTGGGCAAGTTATTTATCCTCTCTTATCCCTAATTTCCTCTGAGCTTCCTTCCAGATCTGTATTCATGATGCCAAGAATATAATGTTTACCTTTCTGCAGTAAGGGTCAATGAAATTAGATAAATTGAGTTTGTAGGGGAGATAGCAATTTTTTTTCCCCATTTCCTCTAGCTCCATTCAGTAGTGCATAGATTGAAGCAAAGGAAGCAGATCATTGAAGTTAAACAGTATTAGGATTCGTCAAGATATAAAATGGGTGAAGATTCAAGGGAAGAGAATAGCATATAGTGAAATTGCTTCACCAAAGGATACAGGTAGAAAAGGAAGGAGAGTCCAATTATTGTAGGCATGTGATGGCCTACAAAAAGGACAAAGAAGTAGGAAGGTATGAAAATAAGAGTGAGGATTAATAACAGGATTAGAGGATGTAAGGCATAGGAAACGATGGAAAGATAAAGATTATGACTAGATAGTACATGCCCTATTCCACTCAGCAAGTTATATTTTCTGTTTTTTTAAATCAGATTTTAACTTCATATACCATCCAGCAGTTTATTTACTCATGCAATCTTACCATATGGCCTGTTTTTCTATATCTAGGGAAGCATTCTCTAGTGGATCCAAGTCCTGGGCCATCCCATCCCTCAGCCCCTTTCACCTCCTGAGGACAAAACATCCTTTCCGTTTATGTGTTATTTTCTCTCATTGGAATATAAGCTTTCTGAGACCCTGGATTGTCTCTTTTTAAAGCTTTTTCTCTCCAGATCTTAGCACAGTTCTTGGCACATAGAAAGAGCTCAATATTTTTTTTATTAATTTTATTTTATTTCATTAATTCATATGCTTATATGGCCAGATAAAATTGTAAAAACACGTTAGGAAAATTAAAAGAACATGAAGAAATTATTATGGTCACACTTCAAAAAAGGATGAAATAAGTAGGGAAAGGGGAAGAAATGAATTCATATTTCTTGGAGCAGAATGTACATTTTCCCATTTGTGAATTAACTTTTCTAGTGTCTAGGAGTTAATAGATGAAGTCTTTCAAACAGAACTCGGGAAGGGAGATAATGTATAATAACAAGTTTATACTCCTTCTTGAACCATGCATAAGAGGAGAAGGAGCATTTGTTTTTCTGATCTCATTTTGATTAGGTCATTGGGAGAGCAGTGGGAGGACATTTGGAAACAGGGATCATTTCCCTGGAGTTGAGGAACAATCAAGACTTGCCCTTGGAAATAGGGCACTCTAAGTTGACCAAAAATATTTTTTGAATTAATGAATTTTGAAATAATGAGTGAATTCACAGTAGAGGAAATGAAGAAAAATTTCATAAACTGTACTTGATTAGATACCAACAAAGTTAAAATTTAAAGAAATGAATGAATATTAAGAAAAGTCTAACCAAATAGTCAAATGAAAAAATTGAGAGATTCCACACAACTAAAGCAGTTTTGGAAGTTCTATTTATAAAAAGAAAAGAAAATTAATTAAAAGCATAAATATTAGCAGAGATAAAATTATCCCTATTTGTAGATGACATGGTGGCTTACTTGGTAAACCCCAGAAAATCAATGAGGAAACTAATGGAAATGATTAATAGCTTTATTAATGTATCAGTAAAATATCCAAGTGAGGGAATTAGGAAATGGAAATTCCCAAACAACTAGAAGATTTTAGAAGTATTAGCTATAGATATGATGAGAGAGAAAAGAAGGGTATAAACATCAGCAAAATAAACATAAAATTGTCCCTATATGTAGATGATATGATGGTCTACATAGAAAAATCACACCCTTTGAGAAACCTAATGGAAATGATTAATAGCTTCAGTAATATGTCTTTAAAATCAGGACATAAAATAAATTTTCAAAATCATTATCTCTGATTAACAATGCTAAGAAAAATGAAGAAATGATAGAGAAATCCCATTCAGACTAACCAGAAAATATATAAAATATTTAGCTATTAAACTACAAAAGTATACAAAGTACTTTTGTATATATACTTTAAGTCAACAATCATTTCTTAAATTCTTATTAGGTGCCTGACACTGTGCTCAGCACTTGTGATAAAAAAAAAAAAGTGAAAACAATCTCTGTCTTCAAGGAGCTCCTGATCTAAAGTGGGAGACAACATGCAAACAATTGCACCAAAAAAAAAAAGATTTGTACAGATTATATGGAACATGTTCACTGAGGCAAGGCTTTGGGGGAAAAAACATTTAAAGGGAACCAGGAAAGGCTTTTTGTAGAAAGTGGAATTTTAGCTGAGGCTTGAAAGAAGCTAAAGAATACAAAGAAGTAGAGGGAAAGGGAGAGAATTTCAGGAATGAGGGACAATCAGGGAAAATGCACCATTTGGATGATGGAGATTCTTATACAAGGAACAGCAAGGAAGCCAGTGTCACTGGATTGTAGAAGGCATAGAAGGGATTAAGATGCAAAAACAACAACAACAACAACAAAAACAAAACTGGAAAGGTAAGAAAGGACTGAAAACTGAGTATTTTATATTTGATCCTGGAGGTAACAGGGAGCCACAAGAGCTTATTGATCATGGGTGAGGGATGTGACCCCATCCAGCCTCTGCTTTCGGAAGATAATGACAACTGAGGGGAGGATGGACAACCCACTGCAGTGGGATAGGACTTGAGGCAGAAAAACCAAGCATGAGGTGATGAGGGCCTGAACCAGGCTTGTGGCAGCAGAGAAAAAGGGGTTTACAGGAGAGAAGTGACGAAGGTAGAATAGACAGGGCTTCATAATTGATATGATATGGAGGGTGAGAGAGAATTAGGAGTTGAACATGACACCTGTGTAAAACTAAAGAAAAGTTCTTTTGAAGAGCTAACGGTCTAGAATCTCATGGACGACAACAATGAAATAATAAAGTAAGAATGAAGGGGCAGTAGGACTACCAGATTGTAAACTATGTTATCAAATTATTATGTTATATATACTATCATATATTAAATTATATATAATACACGTTATATATTACATTATCAGATCATAAGCATTAAAATTTGTTTGGGTCAATTTAAATAGTGGAATATAATTCAATGTAAAAAACTAAGTAAGAACTGGAAGCAAATGAACCCAGAGGAACAGTTTATGATAAGATTAGTTTGGAAGTATCAACACGGGGGAAGTATCAGTATGTGGGGATAAGTAGAAAGGTGTGTCTGGGTTATTGCCACTCTTTTGCCTTCAGTTTATATTCTCCACTTCCTACTCTGTGATTTCTTGAATGTCTCTAGTTTAGTGACACGATTTTTTTACTTCAAGTGGGCCGAATAAGATAGTTTATTGATTTTAGCATTGACTAGATTAACCAATTACTCTGCAAAGCACCTTAAGTTCAACAATAGACCCAAATAAATAGACCCAAATAATGAGAGAATATGTATATTTTATAGAGTATGCATGTGTGCAAAATACTCCATAGATTATAAACCCCTTAAGAGTAAGGGATGACTCATCCTTTGTGTACCCAGTGCCTGGCATATAATAGACTCAGGATGCAGCCTGGGGACATCAGGAGAGAACTGTCATCCACTAGAAAAAAATCAGCAAAGGGATAGCATTTATTTGAGATTTTGTTACCATGTTGCACACATTTTTACATCCATTTGCATGTGGGTCAGTGGGTGCAGTCAAATATAGTTTAGTGAAACTACAAAATGTGAAGTCTTTAAAGAAGTGAAGTTAGTCTTGAATTCTACTCTAGTATGTTTGGACACAGGTAGAGTTCCATTTTATGAACCATTTTATACTCGGCAGATTGAAGGTTTTCTGAATATAGACTTCAAAGTTGTAGCTGCCTTCAGTTCATACTACATTGGCAGAGAAAACCTCCTCCCCTTCTGCTACTCAATTCTCCACTTTGAACTATGTTAGTAACTAATCTGTTCTCCTTGAGGGATCTAACAAGGGCATATATGACACAAATAATTCTTGGTGCTTTTATGGGGACTTTCATCTTGTACTCTTCTCTTTAGCCACTAAAAGAACGTTTCAGAATGAATCTGGAGGAGAAGTTATAATATAAAAGAACCCTCACAGATATTTTAGGTGACTAATCAGGTGTTTCTTTGCCTTGTCCCTTAAAGCCTCTCCAATTTTCAGTGGTTCTTTTGCTATGTCCATCTAGGCCATCTGCCAATTCTGCAAACTTTGAACAACAATTAAAAATTTACATTTGTAATATATACACATACATATATTATATACACATATGTATATATAAAAACACTGATAAACATATAAAAATAAGTGTGGCATGGATAGAGGGCCAACCTTGGAGTCAGGAAGACCTGAGTACAACTCCTATATTTAATAAACACTGTGTAGTTTTGGGAAAGTCATTTAACCTTTGATTGTCCCAAAATAAGTGTCAGTGTGCATGGGTAGAGGGATTTTCTTCACTGGGGTTTCTCAATATTAACTTAATAATAGGTCCTGTCAAAAACAACAACAACAAATATATATTTGCAATAGTTGTATATGCACATATGTATGTATTCCCTGCTGCATAACATTTAAATGATGTTGGTCATGGGAGGAATAATAGCAATTTATGGAAAAACACAGGAAATTAAAGTATTTAATACAGTCAAAAGATGAGACCAAACCTCTCATAGTTTTTTAGGAACTGGTGACTAAACCACTTTGTGATGTGCAAAGGACACACTCTATATAGAAATAATTTATTCCTTTTAAAATTTAAGCATGTATACATGTATGCATGCATATGTTTATAAATTCATATAAAATGTAACATATGTAAATTATACAACAAACATGCATTTAAACTCATATAGTTCTCACAATTCTATGTAATTCTAGTAAGTACTAGAGGCATCACCATCCACATTAAAAAAAGAAACTGAGGTTCAGAAAGATGAATTAACCTGTGCATTGTTAAATAATTACTAAACTTTGGAGGCAAGATTTCAAGTTTGTTGTTCCAGTCTAATGAAGTGGTTTGCATAACTTGAAGAAGACAGCCTTGTTACTCAACATTGAGAAATAGAAGCTTTGGTTTGGCATGTTTTAACTCATTCAAATGAGGTCCATGTGGTTTGACTTGAAAAAACCTTGACTGGGAGCTTAAAGGAGAAGATAGTAGTGATAAGGCATGGATGATAGGGTAGCATGCACTCCAGAGTGACAATTCTAAAATAGGGTGGAGGAAGAAAGAGAAGATATATAGTCAGGGATGCAGGGATGCTGCCAGTACCTCAAATACAACAGTCTTCAGGTCAGTGTCAGAAGAAGGAAGAAGTACAGGATGGTCCGTTGTGAATCTGCACCTTGGATTTAGCACATCATCACAGCAAATTTTGACCACTCTTCCTGGGTCAGTGGGTAGGATTCCTGAAACCTTTGTCACTCCATGTGTTATGAATGGTCTGAGATGTAGTTGATAGCTAGAAGGTTCATAGGAAGTGGTAGGGTCTCACACAGGCTCATCTAGTCGATATTCCATCACTCATGTCATGTGTTGGCAATCACCAATTAGAGAAGTTGCACAGGACTTAGAAGGTCTCAGAATTGGGAGGAGGTATGAGTGATTCATTGTTACATATCTGGAACAGAGACCGCATGTCATAAGAAATATTAGTTTGGATGGTCTTACATAAATGCATATGAATGTATATGCCTACCTATGGGAGTAATTATATATGTATATGTATGTGTAAGTAAGTATATGTATGGGTGTGGGTGTGTGTATATATTATTAATTGTGTATATATGTATTATATATCATATATATCTTTGTGTGTATATATCTATAAATGTATGTATATGTGTGTGTGTATGTTTTATCTGCACTTAATTGTAGCTTTTGGTGGGGAGGAGAGGAACGGGGGGAGACCAAAGTAAAAAGTGCACAGCAGAGAACTTAAGAAAACTTACAAGAAAGTAAAGATGGACAACTCTCAACACAATGCATAATATTTATTATATAGGCTTTCTCGAAATGGAAATTTATTGCTGCAGATTTTCAATCCTCTCTTATGTTTTGCTATTTACCTGTCAATTCTGTTTCTTCTTTTCATATTTTGTATTTAAATTTCAATATTTACATTTATAATGTTTCATTTTCTTTTCTCATTGTATATTTGTTTTCGTATTTAAATCTAAATAAATTTTAAAAATATGCTTTAAGAGCATAGCCATATCCATACTTTAAAACATTACACTAAAATTAAAAGATAACTAAGAAAGAAAGAAAGATTGGTTCTGAAAAACCAAAGGCTTTTATCTTTTTCAGACTACCCATAGCAGGAGTCTCCTGAGATCAAATATAATGCTCTTTTCACTACTTACATAATAGACTAGAATGACTGATGCTTTATATCAGGACCTATTAAGAGTGTTGACTAAACATTTTTAGATACATTCTTAGTGGGCTAGCCATATATTCAACAGAATCTAATTTTTTAGTTTTCCTGTGATTTAAAATCAGTAATCTTTTTTTCTTTTCTATTCTCTGCCTTATCAGCCAAAATTTTGCTACCTTGCACAATGTGTTCATCATCATAGGATGAGAATGAAACTGGAAAACTTAATTAAAACAAGTCATTTTTATTTCTTGCAAATGGTTCTGGTAAAAATTTTTGGTAATTAGAAGAAGTGGAAAGTACAGTGGATAATATTATGAATTTTCTGTGGGTTTCATTTATTTACTTTATTCCTTAAAAAAAGAAAAAAAAGGAAAGAAAAATGAAAGGCAATATGGCACAGTACAGTCATTCTCAAAATGTGGTTTGTTAACCCCTGGGGGAGTACCCAATACCCTATCAATGGGTATATGAGGTCAAAATTATTTCATGACAATACTAGTGCATTTTAATTTCTAATACAATAAACATTCTAATACAGTAAATATTTTATCTGGATATGAGCTATATAAACAAAAAACCACCCCTTTACTGGGGGTCTTTTTTGACATTTTTTGAGGGTATAAGGAGACCCAGGACCTAAATGTTTGAGAACTATTGGCATAGTTGATAAAGAGCTAACACCAAAGCCAGGAAAACCTGGGTTCAAGTCTTACGTCTGACACTTGCTGTCGATTAAACCCAGCTATGCAAGCCACTTAGCCTCTTGCTTAGAATTAGCTCTCTAAGTCATAAAGAAGAAGCCAGTCACTCCTAGTGTGAGATTTTTAAATAATACAGGTATTTTTCCTCTATTGAAATCATTTTTTTCTTATCTTTACATACCTTTGAGTGAAAATATAACAATATGTCATTCCCTCAAGATCAATTGATCTCCAAATATTTTTAAAGCAATACTATGTGTCAGGTACTGTGTTAAATGCTGGGGATAGAAGTACAAAAACTGAAAAAAAAATCCCTACTGTCAGTGAGTATACATTGCAGTGGGGAGACAAGTGCATACAAATATAGTGTGCATAAATTTGAAGTTAATAAACACAAATTTATACAAAGTAGTTAAATACCAAAGGGTTTGCAAAGGAGGGCACTAGTAAGTGGGGAAGCAGTAAAGAATTCATGCAGAAAATGGTGTTTGAGTTGTGCCTTAAAAAAAGAGAAAGATAGGGGCAGTGAGGTGGCACAGTGAATAGAGCACCGGCCCTGGAGTCAGGAGAACCTGAGTTCAAATCCGGCCTCAGACACTTGACACACTTACTAGCCATGTGATTTTGGACAAGTCACTTAACCACAATTGCCCTCCAAAAAAAAAAAAAAAAAGGAAAGATCCTTTGAAGGTAAAAATAAGAGCAAATGCATCCTAGGCCCAGTCAATGCAACAGCAGGAAGGTAGAAGAAGGAGGACATTAAAAATGCCTCCTTCATATACAACATTTCTGTGATACAGGATATGTGTGCCTGATAGGAAGATATAGCCACTTATAAATGGAGGAAGTTGATCAATCAACAATGATCCATTAAGCACTTACTACATGCTAGACATTGTGCAAAGGGTTGAAGATAAAGAAATAGGAGAAAACCATTCCCATCCTCAAGCAACAAAGATGCTAGGGAGATACTATGTAAATAACTAGATGTGTATGTTGTATATAAACTAGGTTACCAAAATGGACAATAACACTTCCTGGGGAGCTCTGGAATGATCCGGGGAGTGATAGTACCCTCAGGTACAATTGAGGTATACTGAAACAAATAAGAGGTAGTAGAAGCATAAGGAAAGAATAGAAGAAAATTTTGAAAACCATACATCTTTCATCTGTTATGTAGCAGAGTTAAAATCATAGTGATTACATTATTTTCCAAAGAAACACAAAAAATGCAAGTTATAACTGATCAGTGATCAAGTCCACCAACAGGCCTTAACAAACAAATGTTGGTGGGTAAGTGTGTCTCAGGAAGTCCAGCATTCATCGACAGGAATATGTGTATGTAATGACATGTTTACAATATGATAATATATGGTTACATGATGCAATATTGCATCATCAAAATTTCAATGCAGGAAAGCCCCCACAAATTTATAATAAATTGTTAAATTTAAGATGCATTGTTTTTTCAAAAAATATTTTTGAAACAACAGAAATTTAAAAAACAAACGTAAGGGTGAAGGAAAGTAGATTCCTGGGGTGGGGGGGCACAGAGTAATTTTCTTTTCTTTTTTTGAAAATGTGGCAGTAGGCCAAATTACTTTGGGAATCTCTGGACTAGATAGAAAGTAAGCCCAGAGAAGAGACACCATAGGTTCAGACAGCCTTAACTCCTGTTGAGATTTGTGAAAAGTCATAGAGAGGTTATGAAAATAAATTTTTTTAAATGCTTTATTAACTTCTGATTTACATCATTCGTTTCCACCAGATTTTGAGTTACAAATTTTCTCCGTTTTTCCCTACCCACCGCCCCAAAATAGCAGTCCCACAGGATATCCCCTCCTCCAATCTTCTCTCTCCCGTATTTTCTCCCATACCCATTTCGACTTTTCCAGTGGATCTCTATGCCTCAGTGCCTGTATATCTTATTCCCCAATTACATGTAAAAGAGTATTAATAATAGTATGTATATATATATGTATATACATATATATATATATATATATATATTTGAATATTTTATTTTAAACCTTTCAATTCCAGATTCATTCCCTTCCTTCCTTGTCACCCACCCTTACTGGGAAGATAAGCAGTTCAGTATAGGTTGTACATGTGTGGCTAATGCAAAACAATAACATAGTAGATATATTGTAAAAGAATGAATATATTTCCCTCCCTCCTATCCCACCTGCCATTTGTTCTATTCTCTACTTTGATCTCCTCCCTTTTCAAAAGTGGGTGCTTCCAACTTCCCTCCACCCCAGCCTGCCCTCCCTTCCATCATCCCCCTTCTCATCCCCTTTCCCCTCTACTCTCCTGGAGGGTGAGATACCCTATTTAGTGTGTATTTTATTCCCTCCTCAAGCCAAATTCAATGGGAATAAGGTTGACCCATTCCCTTTTGCCTTCCTATTCTTCCCCTCCATTGTAACCATTTTTCCCTTGCCTCTTCTGTATGAGATAGTTTATCCCAATCTGTCTTTCCCCATCTCCTCTCATTATATTCCTCTCACCTCTTAATTTCACCTTTTAAGTATCATCCCTTCCTATTAAATTGGTCCTGTGCCCTCTATCTATGTATACCTGTAAACATATATACACACATTCACATATGTATTCATATGCCCATATACCCTCATATATAGACATATGTATTTCTAATCCCTGCAACTACTGAGAAAAGTTTCATAAGTTACAATTATTGTTTTTCCATGTAGGAATGTTAATAGTTCAACTTTGATAAGTTCCTTATGATTTCTTTTCCTGTTTACCTTCTCATGCTTCTCTTGCTCCTTGTATCTGAATGTCAAATTTTGTATACAACTGTTTTTTTAGCAAGAATGCTTGAAAGCCCTCTATTCCACCGAATGACCATATTTTCCCCTGAAACATGATACTCAGTTTTGCTGAGTAGGTGATTCTTGGTTTTAATCCCAGCTCCTTTGCCCTCCAGAATATCATATTCCAAGCCCTTTGATCCCTCAATGTAGAAGCTGCCAGATCCTGGGTTATCCTGATTGTGTTTCCACAATATTCAAATTGTTTCTTCCTGGCTGCTTGTAATACTCTCTCCTTAATCTGGGAATTCTGTAACCTGGTTATGATATTCCTAAGAGTTTTCTCTTTGGGATCTTTTTCAGGAGGTGATCAGTGGATTCTTTCAACCTCTATTTTGCCCTCTGGTACTAAAACATCAGGGCAGTTTTCTTTGAGAATTTCCTGGAGGATGATTTATAGGTTCTTACTTTGGTCATGGCTTTCAGGTAGTTCAATAATTTTTAAATTATCTCTCCTGGATCTATTTTCCAGGTCAGTGGTTTTTCCCATGAGATTTTTCACATTGCCTTCTATTCTTTCATTTGTTTGGATCTGTTTAACAGAATCTTGATTTCTCATAAAGTCATTAGCTTCCATTTGCTCCAATCTAATTCTGAAGCAACGATTCTCCTCAGTGAGCTTTTGAGATTCTTTTTCCATCTGGCAAATTCAGCTTTTTAAGGCATTCTTCTCCTCATTGTCTTTTTGAGCCTCTTTTGTCATTTGAGTCAGTCTGTTTTTTAAGGTATTATTTTCCTCAGTCAGGCTGTTGACTCTCATTTCATAATTTTCTTGCATTGTTCTCATTTCTCTTCCCAATTTTTCCTCCACTTCTCTTATCTGCTTCTTAAGGTCCTCTATGGCCTGTAACCAGCTCGTATTTTCCTTTGAAGCTTTTGGTGCAGTAGTTCTGACTTCACTGTTTTCCTCCTGTTCCATGCTTTGCTCCTTTTTGTCCCTAAAATAGGAGTGTAATGTTGGAATCTTCTGTCTGCTATGTTTCCTTTGCCTGGTCATGTCGCCCCCTCAGTCACTTGACCCCTGGGCTTTTTGCCACAGTAGAACTCTGCCAACAGACCGGGGAGCTTTCGTCCCAAAAGCTGGGGTTTTCTCAGTTGCCGGAGTTATTAGATGGGTGCCCTCTCTGAGGTCTCCACACGCTCTGGCAAGCTGGACACACACCCCAGGACCTCCACCCTAGACTGCAATCCATATCCAAGAAGGTTAAAGCAGGAGCGATTACCCCTCAGACTGGTGCTTGGTCCCCCTACACTCTGCAGGCCAGGAGCTGAAGACTCCACGTGGTGCTGGCTGGCTGTGCTGGCTCTCAGGGGCTTCTCGCCCAGGGGAGCAAAAGCCATGCATTCCCACTTACGGGGTCCCAAAGTCCAAACTGCACTGACCTCTCACTTTGTTCTTCGCATCTATGTGTTGATAAATCTGCAAACAGCCACACCTGCTGCTGATCTGGAGTCCCTCAGGGCCAGAGGCTGGTCAGGCCTGCCCTGGGGCTAAAGCCTCAGTGTGGGCTGGGCTCAGCTCCTAGAGCTTTGTGCTAGCTGAATACTGATGGCCTGCTGGGCTGTCCTCAGCAGGAGGTTAGCTTCTCTGTGTCATTTTGTGGGTTCTGCAGCTCTAAAGTTTGTTTAGAGTCCCCTTTTTACATTGATTGGGGAAGGTGGAAGCTGGAGCAGGGGGAAGGTCCTGCTTCTACTCTGCCATCTTCTATGAAAATAATTTTTAAGGTAGGAATGAGATAACATCTGTCTATTGAATTGTGATTAGAGCAGGATGAGGATTGATTTTAGTACAAATGATCATACCCCAGAGAATATAGCAATAATAAAGATGCTCTCTCAGTGTGAATATTTTTTTGCTCAGAGGTTTAGTTGGAAGATATGCATTTGAGGAAGCATAGGTAACATGTCCCATGGAGTTCCCCACTGTAGACTAAATAATGAGCTCTTAGAATGTGTATTCTATTTTCTAGCCCAGAGGACCACAACTTAATAGCATATGATTCAGTTTAACAAGCATTTAGTAATAATCTGCTAGGCTCAAACCTAGCTCTTGACTCATGCCTATATGCAAGTCATTTAAGTTCCTACTGCCTAGAGCAAGGGTGGGGAACCTGTGGTCTCAAGGCCACATGTGGCCTTCTAGGTCCTTGGGTGCCACCTTTTCACTGAGTCCAGATCTTGCAGAACAAATCCTTTTATTAAGGAAACTTGTTCTGTGATGTTTATATTCAGTGGAAGGACCACACTTGAGGGCCTAGAGGCCCATGTGTAGCCTTGAGGCCACAAGTTCCCCCACTTCTGTTCTAGGATAACTCTCTAAATTGTGAGTAGATAGTGATCAGGATTGGTAAGAATTCCTTAGCAAAAGCTCCCTGTACTGTTCCTTGATGAAATTTCCTTATCCTCAAAATACTTACATTCTACTGGGGATAAAGCTTAGCAAATGGGACATTGCAATAATTTGAAGCAACATGGCAACAAAATTGTGAAGTCAACAACACTTGTGTTTTGTTCCTTCCTGTGTTCTTCATCTGCACCCTTTCTTCTCTACTGGTCTCCTGCTTCTTTTTCCAAGTAATCCTTTGTTGCAACCCCCTCACCACAGCCATTATCTTTTCTATTCTTACTCTCAGTAGAAAATCAAATAAATCCTGCTAATGTGTTAGATGATATGTAAAATACTCCTCTATACCAGGTTGATGTGAGATATCAATCAGCCAGTCTGAAGGTGTTAAGGGCCCACGTCATGCCAGGGCTTTTTACATTGTAGTGTGGGAGAATATTGAGGCTGTAATAGTTGTTCAGAGGGGTTTGTTGTATTCAGGGCAGAGATTCGGAAGAGAGAGGCAGGGCTGATTCATTCTTGCTCTTCCTGAGTTTTCCTTAATAGGAGCCTGAGGCTCTGGAATATGCTTAAGGCTGTGTTCCACTGAGATTTCTTAGGGATAGGGGTGACCTGCGAGTGGTCACATTTCCTGTCCCACTGACATGTTGTCTGTGGGTCAAAGAATGGGCCCCAGCTGACTTCTGCTCTTATAGCTGATGCCATGGGTTTGGGAGGTTAGAGCGCATATGGAATTAAAACTAGGCTCTAGTGTATTTCTGTCACTATAATTGAATTCTTTTAACAGCTTGAACCAGAAAACCCAACTATACCTAAGCACAGATCAAGGACCTATGAGTAACACGGCTGAAAACCAAATCTCAGATCATAGAAGCTAAGACTTTGAAAGTCATCAAGCAGATTCTCAATAACCATTTGTTGAGCATATTGTAGTGGGCATTTTTCTTATGTATGGGTTGATCTAGATAGCCTCTGAGGTCCCTTCCATTGCTGATATAATAAGGCAAGAACATAAGCTAGGTGCTAACTTTCTTAGACATGGTTTCATTTAAAAAACCAGTAGGGGCTTCAGGTATAGTTTCTTATTATCTACTTGTAGTAAGAGCAGATGGGATGGGAATAAATATTCATTGGAAATAAGCCCTATTTATCACAGTTATTTTAAAGCAACCTTTTGTTCATAGACTGTCCTTAACAGAAATGGCTCCATCCATTCTAAAATAGTTCAACTCACTATTTTATGCCTATCTTACTATATCTATTCCTATGTAAACCAAGGGATTTTGTATTTAAAGATGTAAGTTCAAATCAGCCTCATTCATAAGTGTTATGGAGAGGGAGAAAGATTTCCATGGAATTTTAAAATGTATCTGAGTTTAGCCACCAAGTCACAATGCATGGAGTGATATCTCTATCTCCAAATGAAATCTTGAGGAAAGGGTTTGAGGTATTTATAGTAAAGGTTACTCTTGAGCAAAGTCTGATGGAAGTGTAATTTTCAGTGTCCCTACAAAAATGTGGTGAAAGTTCACTGCAGGTGGAGCACAGAAATAAACAGGGGATTGGCACATGTATGAGCATGACTTAGAAAAGCATTTTCATTGATAATCTGTCAGCATCAATTGTGCTTTTTTTCTTTCCCTTCTTGGAATTTATTCTCTGGTACCAATTTCTAGTTGAGGAGAATGACATTGATTGTACATAATTGAGATTGAACTTTTGGGGCGATTTTTAAGGTGACTTTAAAGTGTGGCTTATCCCTTCATATTTTACTTGTTGGTATTTTAAAATCTAATGATAATGATCTCGCATTTGCAGTCAGGATTTGCTAAAAGAATCTCCAATTACTTCAGAGTCCCTGTCAAAGACATTCATTATAGACTGGATTTTTTTTTTTTGTATCTTCTAATAAAGATGTGATTTGGCTTCTTTCTCATTACTCACAGCTTTATTTTATTACAATTTAACAAATCTTTAAGAATAAAAGTGTCCTAAAAGGAGTACTATGAAAGAAATCAAGTTATCTCTTTACCAGAGATACTGCTGTCTCAGAGGCTAACTGTGGCCTCTATTTAGCAGGATGCAACAGCATCATGTAACAATGTAAAGTAGAAAGTGAAGGATTCCTTTGGCCACTGGAACTACAAAAAGAATTTAAGTAGGCAGAATGTAATTACCCAAGTTGGACTTAAGCCAAGATGACGGGGTTAATGTCCTTACTAACATCCATCCTAATTGAAGAAAATTGAATCCAACATGAGCTACTTCTCCAAAATGTGATTCATCTACCTTCTCCTGTTTGGGATTTTTTTATATTTCTTTTTTTTTTTGCCTAATTAAGATTCTACTAGCCATGGACCTGGTTTTCTCTTAGAAATAGGTTGCCATTTTAACATGTTACCAATCTTAGTGAATTATACAATGTATTATGATCAATACTTAGAACATTTCTGAGAGAAGAATAGTATATTGACTTCTTATATTCTGGAAAAGTCAGTTGGGAAAGAAAAAGACTATACCACTTACTAAATTACCAAACATAGAAGTGGGAATAAAATCTGCGTGTTCAGTATATGTTGTCAGCTCTATCTGGTAAAATTTATGTAATTTAGGTAAAATAATAGGGACATTTCAGTCAGTATAAGTATAATTAGTATTATAATTATTTATAATAATAAGTGTTTATGGGTCCTCTCCGTGCTAGTCAACGTGCTAAGTGCTAGAGATACAAAGAAAGGCAAAGGAGAGTCCATGCTCTCAAAGGACTCACAGTCTAC